>NC_048604.1:71411481-71546481 GCF_003668045.3 Cricetulus griseus | reverse complement strand
CCCACTAGTATAAGTTGGGTATATAGAACCAAGTACATTATATACACACATGACGATGTCACCATTAAGCACATTGTTTTATGAAATTAACATATGGTAATAAATAAGTAAAGATTTCATAACTTCAATAAGAAAGAAGAAAAATTTGATTCTATCTAGCACTTCAAACAGTAGAATACAAGATAAACTGACTGTGTTGGAGTGTGGTACAGAGAGCCTTTCAATGGAGAACAAATTTACTTAACATGGATCTTGAAGAATAAGCAAACTTTCCTGACTTAGAAAATGTATGAAGGGGCTGGGATATGTTAGAGTATATAACTAACATGAAAAATGACCTGGATTGGAACCTCAGCTCCATGTAAACCAGATATGATAGTCCAGGCCTATAATCTTAGTACCTGGGATGTGGTGGCAAGAGAATCAAGAGCTCAAGTTCACGCACAGCTACAAAGCTAGTTTGAGGCCGGCCAAGGCTGCATAGTAGGTACAACCCTGACCAGTAAGACACTGTCTCAAAAAAGGAAAACAAATACTTTGGAATTAGGGGTTTAGCTTATTAATACAATACTAGTATTAATATGACTAAGGCCCTAGCACCACAAAAAATTAATAATGCCAAAATTTTTAAAGTTTAATATTCTTACAGATAATGGGAATATGAGATGATTAATCTTTACTGTCAACATCACTAGGTTTAGAATCACCTAGCAGACAGATATCTGAGTGTGTCTGTGGTGGTTTGAAAAAAATGGCCCCCAAACAGAATGGCACTATTAGGAGGTGTGGCTTTGTTGGAGGAAGTTTGTCACTATGGAGGCTGGCTTCGAGGTCTCACATATGCTCAAGCCATGCTCAGTGTTTCAGACCACTTCTTGTAGTCTGCAGGATCAAGATGTGGCCCCCTTGTCCACTCTCAGCTCCTTTCCTAGCACCATGTCTGCCTGCAGGTTGCCATGTCAGTCATGATGATATTGGACTAAACCTATAAAACTATAAGCCACCCAATTAAATGTTTTCCAAAGAGTTGCTGTGGTTATGGTGCCTCTTCACAGCAACAGAAACCCTCACTAAGACAAGGTGTTTCCAGAGATGGTTAACGGAAGTGTAACTGCCCATCCTAAATGGGAATGATACCATTCACAGGGCTGGACTTATAAAAAAGAGAGAGTGAGCTAAGCTCCTGTTGTGGAATATTAGTTGAAGATATTTTACGTTCATTTGAGCTGTGGAACCTTTGTTTGATGATGCAAAGATGTGTCTCATTCTTTTATGTTGCATTGGTTTAACTCCGTGAATCTGTGTTACTTTGCCTGCCTAAACACCTGGATTGGTCTAATAAAGAGTTAAAGGCTAATAGGTAAGCAGAAGAGGGGCAGTCAGGTCTACAAGGCAGAGAGAATAAATAGGAGGAGAAAAAGAGAAGAGGGGGAGTGAGAAAAGGAGGAGAGAGGATGTCAAAGGTAAGCCACTCAGCCAGGCATAGAATAAGAAGGAAAAAAAATATACAGAAATAGAGAAAGGTAAAAGCCCAGAGGCAAAAGGTAGAGGGAATAATTTAAGAAAGGCTAGCTAGAAATAAGCCAAGCTAAGGCCAAGGATTTAAAAGACAGAATAAGTCTCCCTCTGATTATTTCTTTGGGAGCTGGGTGTCAGGACCGCCAAAGAGTAAAGAGAAAAAAAAAAAAAAAGCAACAACAACAAAAAACTACTACAAGCACCAGCATGCATGGATACTATATGACCCGCTTCCTGCTGCTCCTATGGACACACTTGAGAATTACTCTTGCCACTATGCCTTCTCCACCTTGATGGATTTTACCCTCAAATTGTGAGCCAAAGGAAACCCTTCTTAGGTTGTTTCCTCAAGTATTTTGAGACACAAACAAGAAAATTAACTAATACAAGAGGGTCAGCTGCATTTTCAACAGGGAAGTTATGAGACTTATCTGTCAACACGCATTTGTTGTTTGATCAGATTTCTTTGGGGGGAAATAAGCTAGGCAGCAGAGGCAGCAGTGCACAGGAAGCAGACATGCTGTCATACAATAATCTCAGCCCTTGGAAGGCTAAGGCAGGAAAATTATTAGCACTGCCCTAAAAACAAACAAACAGACAAACAAACAAAAAACAGAGTGCAGTGGAGTGCTGAAGAAACAAGGGAGAGGCTAAGTAATTCGAAAGCTGCTACAAACTCACTTGGAAGAATTTTAAAACACCATAAATTCCTGGCTCCATCCAAGAACTACTGAATCGAAATGTCTCAGGATGAAAGTCATGAATTCATGTTTTAAAGTGATTTACTCTGAAAGCAACACAAGGTCATAGGACCAATTCAAAGGATGTGTTTAAAATGATAGTCTCTCCCCACTTACCTACATCAACAACTACCACTACCCATAACACCCTGCCTCCAGTCCCATTGCTCCAAAGAGGCTAAGGGATGGGTATTACCACAGTGTTTCCAAATCTCACATGCAATGAGAATTGTCTGGGACCAAAATGGAGGGATAGAGGTTAAGAAGATGAAAGGAGGAGAGGTGGCTCAGTGGTTAAGAACACTGGATGCTTTTGCAGAGGACCTGTGTTAGATTCCCAGCACCCACATGATGGCTCATAACCATCTGGGACTACAGTTTCCGAAGATCCAATGCCCTTTTCTGACTTCTGAGGGCACAAGGCATATACATGGCACACAGACATACAGGCAGGCAAAACACTCAATCACATAAAATAAAGAATTATGGGTGACATAATTCTCAAAAGTAAACATCTGAAGTCCTTACAACTGGGAACAAGACCAGGATGCTCACCCTTTGCCAATCCTGTCACACATATATAGAGTTCTAGCAAGAGCAATTAAAGAATAAAAAGGAACATGAAAATCATCTCTGTACATAAATAACAATCTTTTATCTAAAAAAAACCTCCTAGCACTCGGGAGGCAGAGGCAGATGGATCTCTGTGCGTTCAAGACCAGCCTGGTCTACAAGAGCTAATTCCAGGACAGCCTTCAAAGCCACAGAGAAACCTTGTCTCGAAAATCCAAAAAAAAAAAAAAACCTCCAAGGTTCTATATTAGAAAATGCCACATAGAGCGCATTCCCTATGGAGGGATACTCTCTCAGCCTAAATATACGGGGGAGGGCCTAGGTCCTGCCCCAAATGCTGTGACAGATTTTGATGGTCCCCTATGAGAGGCCTCATTCTCCCTGAGGAGTGGATGGGGGTGGGTGGGGGGGCTGGTGGAGGGCATGGGAGGGAGAGGGAACTGGGATTGGTATGTAAAATAAGATTGCTTCTAATTTAAATAATTTTTAAAAAGAAAATGCCACAGCTAATAAATTCAGCAAAACTGCAAGACAAAATAAAATCTACATGTAAAAATCAGTTACAATTCTCTGTATTAGTAATGAGCAATCCAAAAAGGTAAATGTTAGCCAGGGCCATATCACTTTGTAAAGCTGTTGGTTGAACCATGACAATTCCCAAACTACAGTAATTTGATTTCCAGAACTAAACTAACTTGTTATTCAGAGCTGAACAAACTGCTTAGCGGTTAAGAGTGCTTGCTGCTCTTGCTGGGGATCCTGTTAGGGTTCCATCCGACACATGGCAGCTCACAATCATGTGTGACTCCATTTCCAGAAGATTTGAAGCCCTCTTCCAGCTTCTGAGGCACCAGTCAAGCACAAGCTGCACATACATGCAGACATTCACATTCACGTACATGAAATAGAAGTAAAGCAATAATGAAGTAACTTGTTTTTCTAGATTCTTGCCCCTCCTACCTGCCCAGCTAATTCAAAGACAGCCTGACTCCAAACACACACACAATGGGCTACTTGTCAATCACGTAGCACAGAACGACCCTGCTTCTTCTGAAGCCTAGAAGGAACACTCACTCTTCCACACGGGGCCCTTATCATGCTGCTGTCTGTCTTCTTTGGGGCATTAATAACTCTTCTAATAAATCTTTCATCCCAGAGAACAATCAGCCTCAGGGTCCACATTGAATTACAAACCTGAAACTATGTTAGGCTGTAGTGACGCACGCCTTTAATTCTAGCACTTGGAAGGCAGAGGCAGGCGGATCTCTGTGAGTTCGAGGCCAGTCTGGTCTACAGAGCAAGTTCCAGGACAGTCTCCAAAGCTATAGAGAAACACTATCTCAAAAAGAAAAAAAAAGAAAGAAAGAAACTGTTCAGTACTAAAGAAAATCATTTCATTTAATACAGCATTATACAAAAGCAAGTAAATTTAAGGAAAAGCACAAAACATTGCTTTAAGAAATTAAAGACATGGCAAGGACTAGGAGAAATAATGTTGTAGGAGGACAACACCCAATACAATCTAGTCTCAATGCAATCCCTAAGTGCTTTCCTCAGAAACACACAAAAAAAATCTAAACTTCACTTGTAATCTCAAGAGACCCTAATATAACAAAATGACCTTGAAAGAACAAAACTGGAGGAATCACACTTATGATTTCAAAACTTACTAAAAGTCTATGCTAATCAGAACAATGTGGTACTGGCATAATGACAGACATATAAACAAATGGAACAAACCACAAAGTATGGCTAATTAATTTTCAACAAATATCCCAAGATTATTCAATGATTGGTAAAAGGAAATCTTCCCAAAAACTGGTACTGGAGAAGCCATCTACATACCAGAGAATGAAGTTGGAGCCTTACCATATGCAAAAACAATAATAACAACTCAAAATGGTTCAAAGGAGCTGGCAGTACCGCTCACTGGTAGAGCATTTGCCTGGCGTATGTGAGGCTCTGCATTTGATCTCCAGTGCTGCTGAAAGAAAAATGATCAAAGATATAAGAACTAAAACTGTAACTTTTTTTGGAGGGGAGATGACAGAAATGTCACATATGGCCAGCAGATTATTGTAGTGGCGCTATTTTCTTGTTGTATGACATGACAATCAGCCAACATGAAGCAGAGTTACTGGGTTGACCTAGAAAATACATTGGCCCACAATCATGGCAATGAAATAAGCAGAAGGATACAGTAAAAGCTAATGGGAATTAACATTCTCTCCTAGAAGGAGAGCATGGTGAGTGAGGCACCAGACACCCGAGAATCTAGTCACCACTCACTCCTGGCCCCAGCTGCAGTGGTCTTGGAGAGAATAGAAGAGGTGGTATAAATACCTTTGAGTCACTCCAGTTCTTGTGAACAACCCCTCACACATGCTCCTAGAAGTAACCTGAATAAACTCATTGGTTCACCAAGCTGGACTTGGATGAAAACTTTCTTTGCTCTGTTCATGCCCTCTTGGCCTGGAATGAACAAATATTTCTTTACAACTCCTCATGAAAATTATCAAGCAGCACAGGAATGAATTAGGCAAGGGAAAAACACAGGAGAGTTTGTGGCTTACAGAAAAACAAAGTAGCCACTTGGTTACAAGCCTTGTTGAAGCTCAGGTGAGAAGCAAGAATTCCAACATAGAGGCCAGGGAACTTAGGTCAGTTAGTAGAGAATTTCTCTAGCATGTCAGGAGTTTGGGATTTGATCCCCAGCACTGCATAAACTGGGTATGTTGAAGTCACAGATCCAGATTTACCAGAGTGGAAGGGAAGTTCTTATGCTGGTGGTGACAGTGCTGGGCTGGCTCTTCCACTGCACCACCACTGACAAAGCATTCTACCACCGACTTACACTCTTACCAACATTTATTATCGCAGTCGATGAGAGATGCCCAATTATGTTTTTCCCAATCCAAGTGAGGTCATCGGCTCTACTTACTTTCCAAGTTGTCTCTCTATGTTCATATCCACAGTCACTAAATTAGTCACTATGATACCACTGCAACAATTTAATAGTACAAATTTTGTTTGCAGAACCGTGAGTGGAGCTGAGTGAGAGTCCTTGTCTAGCATGCACAAAGCCTTAGATTTGGTCCCCAGAAGTACATACATATATGAACAAATACATTGAATGGAAAGTCTTATAAAGTCATATGATATCTGAGAACTGCTTCAAATTAATCCACACCCAAAGAGAAGATACTAGACAATGGATATTAGTGAATTAGGCTGACCACAAATTAGTTCAGTGTTGACACTGGATATGGGTGAACACAGGTTAATTTTAGTATTCTCTCTGACTTTTAGCATAGTCAAAATTTTCAACTATAACTGCAAAGGCAGCTAGACTCATAATGGAAAACCAAGCAGATGGGACAACTGCTTTCCTGAAGAAGGCAACAGTGTGAAAAGTCACGGAGTATTTCTGGGAGTTGCATGCTGAGTGCTTTGATTTGGAGCACTTCATCTGCAGGCAGTATTGGATGAACTGAAAGGGAAAAATAGTGGGAAACTACTCCTTTCTGGGATAAAAGTAACCAGGGTTTGAAAAGCAGCAGGAGGCATGTGGGCAAGAGAAAAAAGTGGAGATAGCTGAAAAAAAAAAAACATGCTGAAGGGAAAACTACCAGATGTGGTCTTCTGCTGCTGCTCATGAAGTGTCAGGGAGGAAGTAGGGAGGAACAGGAAGGAAGTAGGGAGGGACAGAAGAAGGGAGGACAAATGGACAGGCTATCTTTGAAGTTTCACTGCTGGCTAGCAATACCAGAAACCAAAATAAGGAAGTCGGTGGGATGTGGGGAAAATGCTTAGCTGGGTTTTTACTCAAAGCAAAGAAAAGGAAATGACTAAATGCCAGAATGAATGTAATCACTAAACCCCAAGTGTAAATAAATCCTGTCACATATCTTATGTGGAAAGGATTTTCGATCTGTTCTGGTCCAACAACCCAGTAAGACTCACAAGTGGTACTACATATCACACGGCATATGCTAATCAAAAGGGAACCAGAAAGAACTCTGACAAAATATTCAGAGGCATGCTGACAAAGTCAGGTTTCAAATGACTCCATTCATTTTCACAACAAAAAGAAGTCAAGATAGATTCCACAATGACCACGAGTTCTGAAACTAAGAAAGTAAATACTATATATACTTTTCCTCTGAGATAAAGAAATAAAACCAGATAATCGAAAATCACAGAGTGCCTAATAAAGAATTGTAATTGACAGGAGCATCAGAAGCAGCCTGCCTAGAAAAGATGACAGAATCCCACAAAACAGGACTTTTCAGAAGCCAGCACTAAATGCTTGGCAGTAGGGTGAGAATATTTTTTAAAAAATCTCAGGAGGATAGGAACCCAGATCTCAAATGTTTCAAGTCTACCACTTCAGCAGACCACTCTTTACTTGGGAATCTACGCTCTACAGAGTTTGTCTTGGAAGCCTCAGAATCCAGATACAGAACCGGTGAGGGGCAAAGAATCAAGTGTTGAGACATCCTTAATGAAAGAAGAGAGGCACATTGAAAACTCAAATTAAAAACCCTCAAATAGGGCTCCGGATATAGCACAGTGGTATGGTGCTCATCTAGCATGCCAGAGCCCCTGAGTTCCAACCCCAGTATTGAGAAAAATGCTCTGCCATGCACAGTGGCAGTTATAATACAGTTATAATACATGCCTGTAACTGTAATCCTAGCAGTCAGAACGAAGAGGCAGGAGGATCTCTGTAAAATTGAGGCTAGCTTGGGCAATGTAGTAAAACACTATCTTAAAAAATTCAAATCATGCCAGGAGTTGGAGGCTCGAGCCTTTAATTCCAGCACTGGGGAGGCAGAGGCAGGTGGATCTCTGTAACTTTGAGGCCAGCCTGATCTACAGAGTGAGTGCCAGGATAGGATCCAAAGCATTACAGAGAAGCCCTGTCTCGAAAAACCAAAAAAAAAATCAAATCAGAAAGACACAACTGGTAAGAAACATTCTTAGAGAAGTATAGTGCTTATTACAGCTGAATGTTCGAGCCAGGAGCCTTTTTAAAATTGCTACTCTTGACTATAGATCAGCAACATTTTACACATGTGTGAGCATGTTTTCTTTTCAAAGGTGTCAAGGTTGAAATGATAATCCACTTCCAATCTGTAGGAATCTTGGCAGTGTGTATGGGGGAGCACCTTACTCAGTAATTGAACCAAGAGGAACCATGCCTTTCAACTTAATAAACTAAGCTGTTTATTCAAGTAAATAAACTAAGCTGGACGAGGCTGCAGCATGCCTGTAATCTCAGTACCCAGAATGCTGCCAGGAGCTTCATTAGTTTTTAAGACCAGCTTGGGCTTACATTAATGAGACCTTATTGCAAACAGAAACAAATAAATACTTTTTAAAGATTTCCCTATCACAGACGTACTGCTGTGGAAACTCACAGAGCAGCACCAATGAGCTCTTTTCTTATGTGCCTTGTGTGTGATCCTGGGCTGCACAAAACAAGTCAAAGGAGCAATGGTTAATCCCAACAGAGGCAGCATTCTGAAGTCTAAGGCTCTGGGCACTGCATGTTATGCACTGTTTAATAGGCCAGGAACTTCCTGAGCAAATGGAACAGCTGCACCAGCACGGTTCAAGGAAAATGCTTATGTGTCCCAGAATTTCACTTTTCAGCAGTTTCCTTGCACGCAAGGCACACATAGCAAAGCACCCAGTTGGCACCACTCTGAGTTTCCACAGTAGTCTGTCTGTGATTCGAAAGACTGTTGTCATTAAGTTTGTCGTATAGATAAAGAAGCCAAATGACTTACTTACACAAGTAACAAATCTAGCGATTTCAAAGGATTGCCGGGAGATGTCAAAATGGTACAGCCATTATGGAAAATAGTATCATGTTTACTACAGTTTTTTAATGAGAACTACTAAGACAATCCACTTCAGGTTATATAGGCAATGGAATTCAAACCCAAACCTCAGAGGGGTATTTGCATATCTATGTTCATTGTAACATTAATCCATTCAAAGTAGCTAAGAGGTAGAAACAACCCAAATGTCCACTGATGAACAGTAAGAAAATGTGGCATATATATGAAAGGATATATGCAGCCTTTAAATTGAATGGTATTTTGACATACACTATAACATGAGTGAACTTTGAAGATGTTATGCTCAGCAGAATAAGCCAGTCACAAAATGGCAAGCATTGTTCAATTCTACTCATACAGAGTAAATAAAATAACAAAAACAATATTAACGGAAAATAGAAACTTGCAAAGGCCTGGAGGAAGAAGAGAGGATTAGTGTTTGGAGGGACAGCATTTCAGTATTGCAAGATGAAACTACTGTGGTCACAGCAGGAAATTTAGAGTTTTTACCATCATTAAAAGGGAACTGGTGGAGCCGTGTGTTGGTGGCGCACACCTTTAATCCCAGCACTCGGGAGGCAGAGGCAGGCAGATGTCTGTGAGTTCAAGGCCAGCCTGGTCTACAAGAGCTAGTTCCAGGACAACCTCCAAAGCCACAGAGGAACCCTGTCTCGAAAAACCAAAAAAAAAAAAAAAAAAAAAAAAAAAAAAAGGAACTGGTGGAACTAGAGAGCCAGAGCTCGGTAGTGATAACTGTGTGCTGCTCTTAAAGAGGACCTGAGCTAAATTCGAAGTGCCTACTTTGAGTGGCTCACAACCACCTGTAACTCCAGTTCTAGAGAATGAAACCCTTTTTCTGGCCTCCACAAGACAAGCATCAGCACTCATACATATGTACTTCCATGCACACACATTGTCTTAGTCAGAGTTTCTATTTCTGTAATGAAACACCATGATCAAAAGCAAGGTAGAAAGGAAAGGGTTTATTTGGCTTACTCTTCTACATCACTGTTCATCACTGAAGGAAGTCAAGGCAGGAACTCAAACAGGGCAGGAACCTGGAGGCAGGAGCTGATGCAGAGACCATAGAGGGGTGCTGCTTACTGGCTTGCTCCTCATGGCTTACTCAGCCTGCTTTCTTGTAGCATGTATGACCACTAGACCAGGGATGGCACCAGCAACAATGGGTTAACCCATTGTTAACCTTCCCACATTAACCATTAATTATGAAAATGCCCTACAGTATTGCCTACAGCCCAATCTTTTAGAGGCATTTTCTCAATTGAGTCTCCCTACTCTCTGATGACTTTAGCTTCTGATCAGTTGATATAAACTAGCGAGCACAAGTAGGCACACAAACACACGTGCACACACAGTAAAATAAGCGGTATGAGATGCAAACATGATCACGGAGCTGATACACACTGTTTACTCTGAAATGACAAAGTCCTACAGAAATATACAGAATTTGTTTTCCATCACCTAGCCCATTATCCCATGTGAAACATTTTTTCTCCTGTCCTGGCCATCAGTGTCCCCTGAGCTAGTCACCTGACATTTTTCACTTAACTTAATTCATACAGTAAAACGGGAATAAGACATAATGATATCTATATGCCTTCCAGAACTCTTCAAGAATACAAGAATGATGGTACCCACATGGAGGACCTGGAGGAAACAAAGGCTTTAAAGTCAAAAGGTCTATTGTAGACTTAAATCCATTGGCTTTTACTTACATGAATATATTACTTATTGATCCTATCATAAGCCTCAGTATTCCCATCTATAAATAGGGGCAAAAATACTTTATCTTACTGTAGATTTGAAAATGAAACAACAGGTAGAGGAAAGAGCTATAGAATTTATAGACCTCAAAAGTTGGGGATGTGATTCTCTGGTACAGTGTTTGCCTAGAATGTACCAGGCCCTGATTGTATCCCCAGCACTGAAAATAAAAGATACATATATATATATATATATATATATATATATATATATGCATAAAAATGTCATGCTTGTGAAGGGGACCAGCTCCCCATTTCAGCAGCCATAACAGCCTAACACGTGTTTGCTTGACCTTGCCTTGGTCACTAGGAGGTCAGATGCCTACCTCGTGGCAAGGAACCAATCAGAAGTTAGCTGGTGGTGCTATGCTTTATGGCTCTGTGTGTGCTTTATGGACAAGCGCACAGCAATGACGAGCAGAGCAGAGCAACCACCCTGGGAGGGCCTATGGGCCATAACAACCAGTTGACCAATCAACACAAGGCAAGCCCTCCAAGCCTGGAGGCACACCAATCCTGAGCCTTTGCATACCCCTAGACACTCCCCTTGTTCTGCCCTATCACGTGGCTTCTCTGCATCTTTCCCAGCCATCCACCATGGTGGATGGATGAAAGGCCAGAGCTAAACAACTGCAATAAAACCTCTTGCTGTTAGCATCAAGTTTCCGACTCCGCCCAGTGATTGGGGTGGCCTCGGTGCTGGGCTGAGTTCCTGGGGGACTGAGCCTCCGGGGATCTTTTACTTGGTGACATAACAGAAAAGGTCAGAATCAGGTATTCGTTTCCAAATGACATCACAAATTTGGCAAAACATTCCCTTGTCAATGACCTCCTACACATAAATTAGGCATAAGAATGTAAAACTATTTGCAAAACAGTAATAATACTTTGGTAATATATGAGTCAACAAGGTATTAATGATGCCTTCTTTTGCTCCAGCATTATCAGTTGATAATAATTAATGTTAATTTCCAGCTTAAATAATTATTACATCTTTAAGCACTGAAAATGTTATAATTCAACTATTTAAGTACTTAGATAACTCACATTTAAGAATTTCCTGCCTGCCTTCTTAGCTGAAGATGAATCAGTCCCACCATTATGACACCATCAATCATCTCAGTCTATCAAATACTTGTGGAATGTTCAAGTAGATACATAGTACTACTGACCCCTACATACACTGTCTCTGAAGTTCCATGCTTTACAGATCTTAAATCAGCATTTATCCCCAGATATTTGCAGGTTCCTTTCCTGTTCCAATTTATCTCAATTATCACTTCCTTTTCTCTTTTTAAATCAAATATGAATTCTTTTTTAAGATTTTATTTATTTCTTATGTATACAACATTCTGCTTCCATGTATATCTGCACACCAGAAGAGGGTACCAGATCTCATAACAGATGGTTGTGAGCCACCATGTGGTTGCTGGGAATTGAACTCAGGACCCCTGGAGGAGCAGCCTTAACCGCTGAGCCATCTCTCCAGCCCCATCACTTCCTTTTCTTAACAAAGTTTATTTCTAGCCTTCTTCCTCATATCTGGTTTCTGCTTCTAAAGGTTGTTTTATTTGTTGTTTTCCCAAGACAGGGTCTCACTATGTAACCCATACTAGTCTCAAACTCATGATCCTTTTCCCTAGACCTCCCCCGCACTGGAATTACTGGCAAGTGTGCTAGCTGCTTCTAAACTCTAAGGGGTAGAAACCACATACATCTGTTATTTATTAAGAGCCATCAGACTTAGGACTTTATCCTTTCCCTGGGAGAATGCCTAGTACCCCCTCAGCTACTTAGAAATGTTTTTGAGAAGCCAAACTCAAGATTCCCAGTTATTATTCTATATAGTGAGATTAAGAAATCTGGCTTTTTAGCTGGGCGTTGGTGGCACACACCTTTAATCCCAGCACTTCGGAGGCAGAGGCAGGCAGATTTCTGTGAGTTTGAGACCAGCCTGGTCTATGAGAACTAGTTCCAGGACAGGTTCCAAAGCCACAGAGAAACCCTGTCTTGAAAAACAAAACAAAAAAAGCACATTTTGCTGTTTCCAGGCCTGCATCACCAGACCTAGTACAAGGCATGTGTTCTTGATCCTGTTTCATGTATAGGAAACAGAAGCTCTAAAAGGTGAGTTGTACTTAAGATCTGGCTATTCTCTCTGCTGAGCCACAGCCTCACCCTAGATGATCTCCATGAGTGCAATACCAGATTCCCTGAGAACATCTGATTGCCATCCTGGAAAGGAGATATGGACCAATTCCAAAAACTACAAGTGCAACAAAATGACAACCATCACTAGGTAGAGTGTTATAAACTTTACAGATACAACAGCGATGCTCTGGAATGCCCAGGACAACATTCAGAAGGTACTGAAACAACTGGAGATATTTAAAGAGGACAATAAAGGGGCTCTAGCAGGCCCAAGTATGGCAAACAGGCCCAAACATGGCAAACATGTCCCCGACAGGTTTTTGTTTTTTTTACTTTTACCCTTCTCCTCCATTCCCTCTTCCTTGCTAAAAACCATTAGATCATATTCCTAAAGCTAGTCACCAAGGTCTATTCCCTTCTGGGCCACCTTCTTCTTCTGAGGCTGACTACCAAGGCCCAGATAGCAAAGTAATCAAAAGCCCTCTTTTAACTACCATAGTTAATATGCCCAATCAAAGTTAACCAACTCATTCTAAGGAGATTTACCCGTTTCCCTTTAGAAATGATGTCCACACCTGTCTCCTCTCTATCCAGAGGCAGTGCTTTGTCTTTCACCCCCACCCTTGCCGCTCCCCACCCCCACCTCACCTCCCTTGGGCCTTTCCCCTTCTCCCTCCTCTTCTATCTCCTGTTTTTGTCTCTTATGCCCCAGTCTTTGTCCCTCTGGGCAAATTAATATCCTTTGTGCTGAAAACATGGTCTTGGGGTGTCTTGTGCTGACTTTCCGGTCCTTTCACAGAGAAAACAGGTCCAGCAGAGGGAGGGTGTTAAAGTGTTAATTAAAAAATGATTCTTTTACATAAAAACATGAGGACTAAAGGCTGAAAGCAGAAATCCTTAAGGTCATGCAAGGTGAGTGGAAATAAATCTACTTCTTTTAATGAGTGTAAACCAACAGAACTTGAAGAAATATCTTCTAGACATTCCAAAGAATTGTTTTTAAGATAAATTTAGGACTGTTGGGAGCTGGGGGAACAGCTCACTCAGTCAAATGCTTACTATACAAGAGGACCTATGTTTGGATCCCCAACATTCACGAACAAAGCCTAGTGTGGCTAGGAATGTAGCTCATTTTTTTCTCCATTTTTAATTTAAATTAGAAACAAGATTGTTTTACATGTCAATCCCAGTTCCCTCTTCCTCCCCTCCTCCCTTGCCCCCCACTAACACCCTACCTATCCCATACTTTTTCTGCTCCCCAGGGAGGGTGAGGACTTCCATGGAGGGTCTTCAGAGTCTGCCATATCCTTTGGGATAGGGCCTAGGCCCTTCTCCTTGTGTTTAGACTGAGGGAGTATCCCTCTATGTGGAATGGGCTCCCAAAGTCCATTCCTATGATAGGGATAAGTACTAATCTACTACAAGAGGCCCCATAGATTTCCGAGGCCTCCTCACTGACACCCACATTCATGGGGTCTGGATCAGTTCCATGCTGGTTTCTTAGTGATCAATCTGGGGGCCAAGAGCTCCCTCTTGTTCAGGTCAGCTGTTTCTGTGGGTTTCTCCAGCCTGGTATGGACCCCTTGCTCATCACTCCTCCTTCTCTGCAACTGGATTCCAGTTCAGATCAGTGTTTAGCTGTGGGTATCTGCTTCTACTTCCATCAGCTGCTGAATGAAGGCTATAGGATGGCATATAAGTTAGTCAGCAACCTCATTATCAGGGGAGGGCATTTAAGGTAGCCTCTCCACTGTTGCTTAGATGGTTAGTTGGTGTCATCCTTGTAGATATATGGACATTTCCCTAGTGCCTGATTTCTCTTTAAACCTACAATGTCTCCCTCTATTATGGTATCTCTTATTTTGTTCTCCTCTATTCTTCCCCCTACACAACCTTCCTGCTCCTTCAAGTCCTCCTCTCCCCTCTTCATCTCCCCTTATCATTCTCCTAGATCCCTCTCAACTTTCACTGTTTGCAGATGATATGATAGTTTACATAAGTGACCCAAAAACTCTACCAGGGAGCTCCTACAGCTGATAAACACATTCAGCAAAGTAGCAGGATACAAGATTAACTCAAAAAAATCTATAGCCCTACTATATATAGATGATAAGAGGGCTGAGAAAGAAATCAGAGAAATACCATCCTTTACAATAGCCACAAACAACATAAAATATCTTGGGGTAACACTAACCACACAAGTGAAAGACCTGTATAGCAAGAACTTTTGAGTCTTTAAAGAAAGACATTAAAGAAGATACCAGAAAATGGAAAGATCTCCCATGCTCTTGGATAGGTAGGATCAACGTAGTAAAAATGGCAATCTTGCCAAAAGCAATATACAGATTCAATTCAATCCCCATCAAAATACCGGCACAATCTTCACAGACCTTGAAAGAACAATACTCAACTTTATATAGAGAAACAAAAGACCCAGGATGGCCAACACAACTATGTAGCTCACCTTTTTAGTATGCACAAGGACCTAAGGTCAATACCTGCACCTAAAAGCAAGTGGGGACTCATGGTGACATATGCCTGCAATATTAGCATTGGGGAAACAGAGATAAAAGGATCCCTGGGACTTGCTGGTCAACAGTCTTCCTGAATCAGTCAGCTTCAAGTTCAGTGAGAGACCTCACCTCAAAATATAAGGTGAAGAGGAATTGAGGAATGTTTCTGACATCAATCTCTGGCCTACTCATGCAGACACATACCCACACCCACACATGAACATGTATATATACAGTACACCACACATACAAAATTTAAAAAGCCACAACAACAATGAAAAATTAAGCAGTGCTAAAATTTCATGAAGTCAACATAGGAAACTCTATATTATTTCAGTTAGAATTATAAACCTCTTTAAGGTGGGCTTAGAAGAATTAATATGCGAACAAGACACAAAGAAATGAGAACTTCTTAGTACTTTACTACTCTAGAAATTAATATCACTCTTCCCATAAAGTATTTCTTTCTCTTTTTTGGAAACAGGGTTTCTCTGTGGCTTTGGAGGCTGTCCTGGAACTAGCTCTTGTAGACCAGGCTGATCTGGAACTCACAGAGATCCGCCTACCTCTGCCTCCTGAGTGCTGGGACTAAAGACGTGTGCCACCACCACCTGGTGTCTGGCTGAATGGATCCTCAGTCTAGATCAAAGTCACATATCCAGTGCTTTTATGGATACATAAAATATTATGAATTCTGAAGAAAAATGTTAAAATTATGTATTATGTTCTTCAAAAAATTAGAATGGAATTACTATATGATACCACAATTGTACTTTTGTACCATAATACATTTATACTACTAAACCAAAAACAACAAACAGGATAGTTTATTTTTAAAATTTTGGTCAGTCATATTAGCATATGCCTGCCATCTAATCATTCAGAAGGTAAAATCAAGAGAATAGTTAGATCGAGGCCAGCCTTAACTGTATAGCAAGACTCTGCTCTCGAAAAAAAAGTATATTTTCTAAGAAATTTATTTCTCACAACTCCGGACACTGGATGGGTATAGTGGTTTACACCTAGAGTCCTAACACTTGGAAGTCTAGGACAAGAGGTTTGTCATGAGTTCATGAACAGCCTTGGCTACAGGTAAATTCTAAGCCTGCCTGGGCTAAAAGTAAGACCTTGCCTCAGAAGAACCCAAATGACAAATTCAAAACTCTGGAAAATCAAAAATGAAGGTAATATAATGCTTCCTGGGTTTCTGGTGGGGGCATGGCTCTACTTTCAAGATGGTATCTTTAAGCCTGCATCCTGTACAGGAGCAGAATGTCAAGGAAAATACAAGGTAAAAGGGCAGACTTCGGCCATCAAACTCTTTAAACAGTGTTAATTCCGTCCTGCGGGCTGAACCTGGAGACCTGAATGCCTGGCCAAAGGTCATACATATCTCTCAGTACTGCTGCATTGCAAGTTAAGTGTCCACCAGATGAATTTTAAGGGGCACATTCTGACCACAGCAGGGCAAATGCCCAAAATAAATGACAAAGACATCATTGGACATCCATATTTTTCATAGCAGCATTTTTTCACAATAGCAAAAAGATGGAATATATGAATGCATAAATACCATCTGGTTCATGCACACAATTCAGCCTTTAAAAGTAATAAAAGTCTAACAGAGGTTACAACATCATTGTATGTTAAATAAATTCAGAAGGGAAAATAGTGAACAGTTCCACTTATATGAGATACTTAGTTTAGTCAAATTCTTAGTCACAGAAAATAGAATAGCAGTTATCAGAGGCTGAGGCAGGGGGCAATTGGAAGCTATAAAGCTAGTTCAAAAGGGGACCAGCTTTATAGAGAGAATTTCTGACTATTCTTTGTAAGGAGTTCGCCGAACACTGCAGTCAGGGTCTGCTAGCCCAGCCCCTTTGGCTTTATCAGGAAAAGCAACTGCAAGCTAAACATATTACAGACAGTAGGTAGATTCAAGGAGTCCATGCTAGGGAAGGTCTCATCCCCTCTATACCCACAGCACACACTAATGCTAATATGCGCTTCCTCCAAGCCAACTCCACCTGCCTGGAAAATTCACACTAGGACTGTCGATCCTTCCCTGCCCAAACCCAGGGACATTTGTTCAACTTCAGCTCTGATGCAATAGGCAAAATTTTGATGTGATTTCTTTCCTTTCTTTTCTTCTTGTATATATATTCATGGGTTTATTAGATTTTTATTTAAAAAATACCATTAGCAAATTATAACAATTTCTTTCATTAACTAAGCAATCCAGATAAAACAGTGTACTTTGAATTGCCACATGCCACTCCTATTGCTCTTTTTAACCTACACTCCTAATTTAAGATGAAGCAAGCCATCAGCTGAAAAGGGGGAAGGAAGTCCCTCTAGTGCATAATACTAACAAAGTGACAGGAACAAAAGCCTAAAAAGGGAAGGAGGGTGGGTAAGAAGCAAAGCACTCTGTGAATCCTCCAACAAGCCACCTAACTGTTTGGGGGGTCTCAGTTTATATACTAGAAAAAGAAGGTCCTCTAATGCATTCAAATTGAAGGGACCAGCTTCCCTTTTGGCAGCCATAACGGCCGAACACGTGCTTCTATGACCTTGTCCTAGACACTAGAAAGTCAGATGCCTGTCTCGTGACAAGGAACCAATCAGAAGTTAGCTGGTGGCAATATGCTTTACGACCCTGGGTGTGCTTTACTGACAAGCGCACAGCAATGACACACAAAGCATAGCAACCACCCTGGGAGGGCCTATGGGCCATAACAACCAGTTGACCAATCAACAGAGGGCAAGCCCTCCAAGCCTGGAGGCCACCAATCATGAGCCTGTGCGTACCCCTAGACACTCCCCTTACGCTGCCCTACAAGATCGGTACGCAGCAGGTTCGAGCTGTCTTTTGCTAGCCATCCGCCATGGCGGGTAAGTGAAAGACCCGAGCTAACATGGGGTTAGCTCGTTAAATTACAAAGTAGCCTCATGCAGTTTGCAGCAAGCTCTCGAATCCGCCTGGTGATTGGGGTGACCGCAGTTGTGGCCTGGGACCCCGGATACCTGAATTTTCCAGGGGGGGGGTCTAACATTTGGGGGCTCGTCCGGGATTTGCGACCAACCCTCACCTGAGTGGATTCGATTTTGGAGGTAAGATGATTTGAGCTCGCAACTTATATGTTCAATGTTATATGTTTGCTTGTTTTTTTTGGTTTGGTGCCACTTGAATTTGCTGTTTTGTTGATCTGAGCCTGGGCAGAACTCGTGATTTGTACTCGTATTTGTATAATTCGGACCTCAGGGGGAAACAGACGTATTTCGAGACCCTGAAGTCCTGCCCTGGACGAAAGTCCGAGGGTTATTTGAATTGAACCATAGGGTAAGCAGATGTGCAGGCCCAGAAATAGACATATTTCTGGAACCCATGGTTCTGCCCTGGATGAAAGTCCAAGGGTTGTTTGTAATTTTGGTTTGAGGCACCATTTATTTGCCGCGGTTTGTGCTGTCTAATGTCTGTCCACGTTTCATATTTGTGTTGTGTGTTTGTTAAGCATCTCTTTCTGTCCCTACTGCCCATGCACATGGCATGCATGGGTCAGGGGTCTTTTCTTGATGCTCTGAGCACGTGGAGCCACCACAACTGTGATCGTCAGATGCCCGGAGGACAGACTGCTGCGGTAAGGACACCCAGGAGGTACGAATGGAGGCCAAGGACTTGGATCCTCCTCAGTTAGCAGTGATTGTAGCCACCGGGTTCTGCCGCCCGTCTCCCCGGCGCCATTGCCTTATAAGTGGCTCCGGCGGATTGGGTTGGCGTCTGTTCTTTCCTGTCTATTCTGTGTTATCATCATTGGTTTCAAATTCAGGATCCACCATGCCACCCCCTTTCTATCCCCACCTGCGGGTCTGTGAGGCATGCCAAGTGGGGCTGTTTCTGCCCCAGCTGCCATCCTGCCATGGGTCCTGGCTTGCCTGGCTACTCTGAGGGATCATGGCTACAAGGCCGCCATCTGCCTGGCTGCCCGGCCTTCTTTGTGCTCCACACACATGGTATGCAGGGGAGCCGCAGGGGTCTTTTTCCCACCCCTGCATTGGCGGAGGGTCTGGGGTTACCAGCAGCACCCCCACCCCTTGAGCACATGGAGCTCTAGCATATGAACTTATCTGGCCTGATCTAGACTTCTTTAAAAAAAAAAGGACTTTGATAAAAATTTTTATGTTGACTAAGAAATGAGGAAAAATGTAGGAGACTTAAGTAATAAAGAGGGAAAGGAAAAAGGGAAATTTGTCTAAGAATATCTAAGAAAGTCAGAGAAATAAACTAAAAGTATATAAAAAAGGTTATAGAGAGATAAAGCAAGTTGTCGAAGGTCAGAAAAAAGGCTGTTAAAAAGAGAAAAAAATGTAAACTGTGCTATGGTTTCTCATGTCTACAAGTAGTAAATTTTAAAAATGGTAATATAAGTTAAAATTTTAACCATATTAAGCAAATTCTGTTTTAAAAAGTCCTGTTTATTTCTCAAGTAATTTATGTAACTTGTTTTAAAATGTTCTGTTTCCTGGTATAAACCTAAGTTCTTTTACAAGCATGTAGTTAAGCAAAGGGTGCAAGTTACGGCCATTTTGTAACCAGCCACGTGGCAAACTGGTCACATAGCTGACTGGTAGCTATTTTACTGAATTTGAAAAAAGGATACTTAAACCACCATCTTGACTAAAGGTGACCACATGGAAATTAGAGGTACCATCTTAGAAACAAGTTTTTTAGTTAAGATTTAAAATGTTAATGCTTCTATATATTACAGAAAGACCTTAAGGGAATTTAAATTTCTTTTTGAAACCAGTTTTTATTAATGTTTGTACTTAAAGAGCTTCAATTTAGAATTATTTTTAAGCAAAGCCTGACAATGTAAAGTTCTTGTTTTATAAAAGATGCTAATCTATTATAAGATGTTACAGTTTGTGTTTTCAGAAGTCAAGTTTAGGGAGTTGATGGCACACGCCTTTAAGTTTAGAATATTGGTGGCACATGCCTTTAATCCCACCACTCGGGAGGCAGAGGCGGATGGATCTTTGTAAGTTCAAGGCCTGCCTGGTCCGGCAGATTGAATTCCAGGACAGGCTCCAAAGTCACCGAAAAACCCTGTCTCATTTGAGCAAGCAGCTAAAATATGTACATGTAGCTACTGTTTAAGGAATATAAGGTAGCTCTATGCAGTTTTAAGTTCAGCTGTGCTAAGTTTCAAATATTTTACTAAGTTAAAACCAGCTACAGTCAGGCTAAAAATTAATTACAGAAATAAGACCTTACCTAGCCACCTGTATACAGGCTTCTTGTGTGCTTAAGGCAAGTAACTAAAACAAACAAACAGACCTCTAATGCTTCAGAGATCTTCAGAATATGGCATTTAAATTGTTATCTTTAAAGTTTATAATGTCAGACAGACTGCCAGATCCTGACAGTGACCCAAAGTCTCCAAAGAAGATTATGAGGCACCTCAGTTCCTGCACCTGGACCAGTGAGCGAGATGCTCAGATGTGATACCTGCCGCCTGCCAGAACCTGGCTGAGACTGTGGACAAAGCTGCTGGACACTGGAAAATTGATTGCACTCCCTTTGCCTAGACAAAACAAGGTCAGTCTTTTCCATGTCCCTCTTCCACAGAGAGAAAAAAAACCTCTCACCTTATAGGCCTGGCGAAGATTGCTGGTCTTTGAGACACCTGCCTCCAGCGGCAATGGAGAAACTTGGGTGTGGCTAACTGTATATGGACTGGCTTCTAACTGGCTTCTGTCACTTTTTAGTAGATTCAGATAGAATATACCCTTCTCAGATCTCTGAAATAATACTGGTTGTCAGCTTGACAGCATCAGCCAGTCAGATCCACTATAGACTAGTCAGTATGTTAGCTGATAAAATATTGACTACCTATTTGTTCAGGTACAAGCTCAAGGTTTTTAGGTTTATTTTGGTTGTCATCTAAGTACAAACTTAAAGGACTTTTCATCAGGCCAAAGGCACCTCTGTCCAATCCATACCTGGCTCTCTGGACAGAAGAAAAATGTACATGCTTATAGCCCAAATCTGTAGTTTTTGCTAGGACTCAAAGTTATAAATATGTTCCTGCTGTTTGAACAGATATCCAGATATCTGCTTTTTCTGCACTGTGGGCTTCAGTAAATAAGTTTTAACCTCTGTTCCTAGTTTAAACATGTCTTAAACAGGTTTCTGCTTCTGGCAGACATCAGTTGCTGACTACAGGCTGCTCTAAGTAGACTGAGAGCCATGGACTTGCTGTGGATGTGAACCAGTCCAGCTGATGTGGACAACCCCTGTCTCTGCAACAGAGTCTACCAATAGCCCCTGATGGATTCCCCATTGCCTAAATTCCTTTTTGCTTTTGACTAGCATTTCAACCTTCTGGGGTCCCTAACTTCGTCCCAAAGTCAGCAGGAAATAGTTTGGAAAAGAATTGCCGCCCATTTTCCCTGGTTAAAATGCTAAATCAGGAGGGACTCCCTTGCATGGGGATGCCAATATCTATCACTCCCTGATGGGTATGCTAGAGAGACAGCAATTCAATGATTGGAATTTCCAAAAAAGAAAATGGGGGAATGAAGGGACCAGCTTCCCTTTTGGCAGCCATAACGGCTGAACACGTGCTTCTATGAACTTGTCCTAGACACTAGAAAGTCAGATGCCTGCCTCATGACAAGGAACCAATCAGAAGTTAGCTGGTGGCAATATGCTTTACGACCCTGGGTGTGCTTTACTGACAAGCGCACAGCAATGACACACAAAGCATAGCAACCACCCTGGGAGGGCCTATGGGCCATAACAACCAGTTGACCAATCAACAGAGGGCAAGCCCTCCAAGCCTAGAGGCACACCAATCATGAGCCTGTGCGTACCCCTAGACACTCCCCTTACGCTGCCCTACAAGATCGGTACGCAGCAGGTTCGAGCTGTCTTTTGCTAGCCATCCGCCATGGCGGGTGGGTGAAAGACCCAAGCTAACATGGGATTAGCTCCTGAAAGACCCAAGCTAACATGGGATTAGCTCGTTAAATTACAATAAAGCCTCGTACAGTTTGCAGCAAGCTCTCGAATCCGCCTGGTGATTGGGGTGACCGCAGTTGTGGCCTGGGACCCCGGATACCTGAGTTTTCCGGGGGTCTAACAAAATAGAGAATGCCGAGCACAGGCACTGTGTTACGAACTTTAATCCTTCCTACCATTAGAAGTACAATCCTGGAGATACACTAGTACACTCAAGGGCACTACAAATGGTGCAGGGTCAGGTATGGGGGTTAGGGAAAAGAAGACACACCAATACCTGTGTGAAAATGAGGCTGACCTGACTTGGCACCCTAGGAAGGTTCTCTCATCAGTTCCTACTTTACTGCTACTCCAGTACCCATAGGGCCCTATGGCAGGATGGTATTTACACTCATGTTCCTTTGCTTGTCACTTCCTAAAATTTATTTAGCTGGAATTTTACTCCAGCTAAGTTACCAGTACAACCCACTTAAGTTTATGGCATAAACAATACCACATGTAGTACTTAAATAGTTTATTAAGAACTTTTAATTATGAGGATACAGTTCAACAGTTGCCTATTGCGTGCAAGGTCCTGGAAGGTTTAGGCTCTCTCCGTAGACTCTCTCCCTAAGCTTGCTGTTGGGATAGGTTCCTCTCTAACCTCTCCTGCCATGGGCACGGGAAATTTCGGGGATCCTAAAATCTGAACTCATAACCCACTTCCATCTCGGCTTTTCCTGGCACTTCCTCCTGCCTGCAGCAGACTTCAACTCGCCGCTTTTCCAACTAAGGATCTCTGGAACTCACTCATCTGCCTGTTCGCTGCAATCCGGTAAGATACCCACAACTTTTCCCATGGGACAGCCCCAGCACTGCATTTTAGAGTACTTCGGTTTCGGACTGCTGAGCATCTTTCGGGCTTTCTGCCGGGTGCTCTAAGACAGAGCAATCTGTGCCATTTTTTGCCTCGCCCACGGGAAATACATTTTATGGGATCTTACAGTTACTGCCAGCAAGTAGGTAAATGAGCAGAGTTCTGCCTCCCAGTGGGAACTTACTTTCACCTGGGAATGTCCCTCATTGTTCTGTTTGTTCTATCTCTGACTGTGTTTCTTCTTGGTTGGCAATGTCTGCTTGAGACGCTCTGAGAGTTTTTGTTTGCTGGTTTTCATTTTTCCACATGAATGAGGTTTAAAACTTTTCTGACAATTGAGAATGTGCTTACGGGGGCCACCATCTCGGCCATGTGGGCTAACCTGGGGGCCGCCATCTTGGTCATATGCCATCCTAACCACGTGACCTAGCTTAGGCCTGCCCACTCAGTTCAGTGACTTGCACAGGCAAGCATGGCCACCAGACATCTTGCTTTTTATTTCTTCTTTCACTTGTTGGCGTGGGATCCTGCTCCAGGAGCAGTGCTTTTTTGCTTTTTGCAGTTCGGACTGCTGGGTCCTTTTTCAGGTTCGGGACAGCTGTGTCCCCTTCGGGGCCAGGCCCCTGGGCAACTCCCATGGGCAGACGTACATCCGGAGAGGAGCTTTTTGCTGGTTTTCCACTTGCCTCACCCATGGGAAATGCATAGAGGAACCTTTCTGGTTTCTTCCAACAAGCAGGTAAACAGACAAAAGCGGCTTACGGTCGCCACCATTTTTGTCATGTGACCTACCTGTAGGCATGCCCACTCCAGCGGCCTATGCCAGCAAACCTGTCTACCGGATTTTTATTTCTGCCAGATCTTTTTGCTTTTTATTTTATTTTATTTTTTGTCTGTGATTTCTTCTTTCACTGGCTCTGCTGTTCATGGCTTGTTTACTAAACACTGTGCCTTTCCAGGGCCCTCTGTTTAAGTCTACTCTGTCCCTTTAAATCTCCTGTCTGTTTGCTACAATGTATGGATCAGAGATTGCATTCTAGTCCCTCTTTGACTGTTATCTAGTCCTGCTTGTCTCTGTACCTGTAATTTAACTTTATACTTATTTAGCTCTATACGCAACTTAAACTGTGCTAAGTCTCATATTTCTAAATTGCTATATATCTTAAAATGATGGTAAACATTTAAAGTCATAAAGGTTTATTTAACTATATTTAAATATAAGCTAAGTCTATACAACTTAAATTTAACTCATGTATCTTTAAATGATTATGAAAGTTTAAAATAATAAAGGTCTATTTCAAACTAACAAAATATATATACCACTCAGTCCATCCTGTAAGCCATTTACAAAGATACAGCTTTTATTACAAAAAGGGATTTTTCTCTAACTAAAGACAAACTTAACTGCTGAGATACTAAACAGACAGCCCTCAAATGCTCAGAGATCTAGAGAATATGGCATTTAAAATGTTTTGTTAAAAAGCTTTTTATAACAGAGAGATAGGCCAGCTGCTGGACCCACCCCATTTCCTCCAAGAAGACTGATGGACAATGAAGAAACTTCATCTTGAGTCAGTGACAACGCTGGTCACTGAGCAACCCTGCCCTTCACCTCAACTGCTACAAAGTATTCCAGATCGTGAACAAGATGACAGTGGAATCGACTTTCCTGCGTTGCTTGGGACAACGGGAGGCGAGTCTTCCTATAGTCTGTAATCCACAGGTCACATGCTACAAGCAAGAAGGCAGGTGTCCTGCAGCCCATTACTATGGATGGAGGACCTTGGGGGTGGCTGTCCATGCAGCCTGCTGGCAAGTCTCTGTTATTCTTTAATCATTAATTCAGGTAAAATCTTATCCTTCTCAAGAACTCTGGTGCTTTTGACGACTGGTAGTCTTGCCAGCTTAAAGCAAAACAGATCCCAGGAACAGGTATTTTAGGGTTTATCTATGTGAAGATAGGAAAGTCTAAGATGTATGAGGGTCTGAGAATGTAGTTACGAAGGTCTGGGGATGGAAAGGTCTAACACGGTGGATAAATGCAAGTTATGAAGGTCTGAGAATGGAAGGTATAAAGGTCTGAAAATGGAAGGTCTAAGATGGTAATGTAAAGTGTATGAATTAAAGTTATAAAGGTCTGAGGATAAATGATAAAGTGAGTAGAGACATTAAAAAGAATGAAATATGTTCCTGATTTCTCTATTTCTCATGCTACTGTTCATAGTAAAGTTCAACAATACCACTATAGGATCATAACTACAAGGTCAAGATTAAGATGCTTTTCATTGTCCTAAAAAATATCTATCAATTTTAAAATGGTAATGCTTTCAGCCAAGTTGCTTGTAACATAAATATGCTGCTAATGTGGCTAATAATTATGTTTCCACAAACTAAGGATTCTTTTAAGTTCCAGGGAGCTGAATTGGATCCAAACAAACAGGTCAGATTCACTCCAGTTATTCAATCTTTCCCTGATCCCAGGACTCCCTTCCCTCATGTTAGGACTCCTCGGGAACCCCTCCCTCATCTTACAATCTTCCCCTCATGTTAGGACTCCTTGGGAACCGCTCCCTCATCTTACAATCTTCCCCTCAAGTGACAGGACCTAAGAAAATTTTTTTTTCTAAACTTAACCTTGTCCTCTGCTCTGTCAACATCCTGCCAAGTCTAAGAGGCATCAGGGAGTTCTGTACAGCCTGGACTGCAATGAAACAACCAGCTACCCCAGGACATGGCAGCACCCCAACCTTCTCGGGTCCCCCAAAGATGGTCAATGCCCCCCACGTCAGCAGGAAGCAGTCTTGAGAATTCGACACCCTTATTCCTTAACCTGCCATGTCTAACACCCCACCTTTTTAAATAATAAGTAGAGGTGAGAATGAAAGGTTCAGGCATTATGCTGGCCTGCCCCTGTTACCTGGTGGAACAGGCAGTCCCCTGGTCAGCCCAAGGTTCCATGGGAACTATGTCTGAACGCAGGTGCAGAGGACCCCTTTAAAAAGACAGATCTCTGCCCATTTACTCTCTCTGCTTCCTCTCTGCTTCCTCTCTGCTCTCCTTCTCTGTTTCTTCTTTGCTCTCTTCGGCGACCGGCCATGGCTGTCAGCCATTATCCCTGTTCCTTTCCTCTTCTTAGTCTCCCTACTCTGCCGGGCCTTATAATAAACTTATAGTCAACATGTCTCATGTCTCAGCATTTCTCTTTTCTTCTTTTTAAACAAAAAAATAACACAGGGTATAATATCATCAACTACATTATCTCATGCATATATTCAATGACCAAAGTTGGAGCTACTGTCTCCAGGTATAGTTGAGAAAGCTGAGACTTTAAGAAACTTACAGAAGCTAAGGAGGTGTTCCAGTGGGTAAAGTGCTTGCCATGTGAGCATGAGAACCTGAGTTTGGTTCCCCTGTACCCATGTAAAGCCCAGCCATACTGGCACACTTCTGTACCCACAGTGCTGGTGGAGGGGAAGGGCAGAGACACAAGGATCTTAGGAGCTCACTGGCCAGCCAACCTAGCCAAATATATGAGGCTACATCCTCATCTTCAACAGGTCCAGGCCTACCTGGAATATATTAGACTCTGTCTCAAACACCAAAAGAAGAGTTAGATCCAAACAAATGAGCTCCAGGTTCAAGGAAAGATGTCTCAAAACAAAAACAAAACAAAACAAAACAAAACAAAACAAAACAAAACAAAAAACCAAGGTGGGGAACATCTGAAAGAGAACAACTGGGGGAGACACCAAACATCCGCACACCCACAAGTACACATGCAATATGTAAACACACACACACACACACACACACACACACACACACACACACACACACACACTCCAGACAGAGACAGAGACAGAGACAGAGACAGACAGAGAGAGAGAGAGAGAGAGAGAGAGAGAGAGAGAGAGAGAGAGAGTGAGAGTCTGTGTGTAGGTACATAGCTGGCCAAATGTCAACAGGCAAGTCCACAGCCCAGGTCTGCATGCCTCCAAAGGAAATCTTAATTTCTGCAAGTCCATTATACCAAATAGTGCCATTCTTTGCTGAAAAGCTTAATTTTCCAGGTATCAAATATGCTGAAACTGAAGATTAGAAACTCAACTTCAGCCAAAACCATGTCTTCAATCATTTCCATCCCCAAATGTCCCAAAAGTACATAAAATGACAAAAATAAAAAAAAAACTGAATTAAAACCTTGAGGTTTAAAAGTTAGAAATCTCCATAGAAAAACAGTTTCTAGTGATCTCCAAGTACAGAAATTACTGAAAGAGAAAAAAATCAACAAGGCAACAATCTAACTATATGTCTTCTCCAGCTCTCGGGCTGAGTAGAAGGCTTGACTCCATGACCTCCCAGACTGCTTCTAAAATCAGTTTCCTATTCTCTCTGCCATGCTTACAAAGGAGAACCTGTGAGTATTCTCTGAAGCTAAGCTTTAGAGGCCAGCTCACTCCGTTTAGGTAAAGTTGCCAGAAATAACATAAGCTGCCACACTTCAAGAAACTATCCTGGTCAAATCATACCACTGACATAAAACTCATACAATCAAACACAAGGACTAAATAGGAACCAAAGAAACTGAAAGGTTATCCATAACATTCCTTCTCTTTAGGCCTCAGTGAAACACTATCTGGCCAGTTACAAATAGCCTGCCTGGATAGTGGATCCTGTGGTGACTTCTGTGGTTTCTGTCTTGTCGCCTTCACTTCTTGGTGTATTACATCATTGTTAACTAGAATGGGAGCTGATGCTGTCTGCCCCCTTTAACGAAGTTCCCAAAGTTATCAAAGAGAGAAAAGAACCCCTGTTAGCTTCTGACAAAGAGAAAGTGTAATATTGAAAACTTGCCTTTTTCTGAGAGCAGAGCTACAGGTTGCTTCTATATCACCATGGTTGAACAGTTCATCTCTGAGCTTAAAGTTCCAAACAAACACACACACACACACAAAAGGACCTTCATAAATGACCCCAAAGGCCCAAAGACAGACACTAGAGGCAAGAAGACTACAAATTTGAAATGACCCTGGACTACATAATGAAACTATGTCCAAACAAAAAAGAAAACAGTTTTACACTAGAGAACAATTACTATTTAGAGTGGGCACTAGGGAAAGCAACACTCCTGGATCAGAACCGACATTGCAATATGCCTCAGGGTAGGAACTAGGAAAACATTGCTTAGGGGCAACACTTTGCTCATTCAAATGGCAAAACACCTAGGAGTGCTGTCTGGATACCAAGCATTCATACTGTGTGAGGAAGTAGGCTATTTCCAGAACCACTTCCTTGTACACCTCACTACACAATCCAGCTAATGCCACACACATTCAAGGAATGAGATGCCTTGCCCAACCCAACCACAGCCAATCAACATTGTTCTACTTATCTCAGTCTTGTGAGTGCTACTGTTTCTTTGATCCAATGAAATAATTCTGCCATCTGCCATATCAACCACTGATGATATAAAATCAAAGGAGTGAGCTTATGGATTAAAATTTGTTTTCTACGAAAGTACATATTATTTCTTATGGGTGGTAACCTAAGATTTGGCCACAGCCTGGAGCATGCTGACCCCGCTTTAGTACAAAGAGAGAAAAGGGACATCCAGATAAGAAAATGACAACTCTTCACCCACTTTCCTTTATTCCTAGGACTTCCAACAAAGAGCAAAAGGGGAATGATTCAAAGCTAGGAAGTTCCCCTCAACCAATTATCCTCAGAGATAAAAGCTACAGAGCATTTTAAAGCTAATGTCAGGCATGCATTCAACTGTTTATCACCATTAGGAAACAAGAATCTCCACAGGGCCAGTGGGTAGAGCAAGCCTACATTTTTCTTTTTGCCAAGCACATGATACAATTTTTTTGTTTTTTTTAGTTAAACAACTTTTTTCTTGATTTTTTTATGTTTGGGGACAGAGTCTCAGGTTAGCCTGGAACTCACTATGTAGCCCAGACTGCCTCCAATTCACAGTGCTCCTCTTGTCTCTGCCTCTCTAGGGCTAAAACTATAGGCATGCACCACCACACCTGGCTCTCAAGAATCCGTTTTTTAAGAAAATTATATGCAATGGATTATTATTCGGCCATTAAAGATGAAGTGCTATCATTTGTGACAAAATTAACGGAACTGGAGGGCTGTATACTGCATGAAATAAGCCATGCACAAGAAAACAAGTACAGCATTGTCTTGCTTATTTGTGAAAGTTAAAAAGTTTACTTCAAACTGAAGGGGAAAGGATACTAGAGACTGAGAAGGGGTAAGGGGTAGGAGAGTAGAGGGAAATCAGATGATGGGCACCAAAATACAGGCAAGGGAAAATAAGTATTGTTCTACCGCACACTGGAGTGACTATAACTCACAAAAAGTCACAAAAAGTTATTGCATGTTATAAAGAACTAGAAGAAAGTACTCAATATATCCAAATATCAGACATTGTAAGACAATAAATAAAACTCACTCTTATTTGATCAGTGTGTACTGCATCTATGGAATGAACTATCACACTCTAGCCCATAAATAGAGCCTTTACATGTTAATTAAAAAGAAAAATTAAACATCATGTAATTAACTCTTGGCTTGGTTCATAAACTCAGGTGCATGTCATGGGAAACCTGAGAAGCACAACTGACTAGAAGTCTCCAGAATAGACAGAAGCTAAGCTACCAGAGATCCACACATTAGCAACAGCAGTTCTAAGAGAATTGTTAATGGCTTAAAGGTGAGACTCCCTCCCTCCCTCCTTCTCCCTCTCCCTGTCCCTCACCCTCTCTATCCACTAGAGAGAAGACCAACCAAGCAAGTGCTGCCTTGCCCAGTAGGCAACTCAATGCTTCAATCAGCCAGATCTTGCTGGACTTGTTAGACCTGACCCAAAAGCAACAATTGCTTCAGTAATGATGCCAGGCATAGGCTAGCTAGCACAAAGCTGCCTAGTGCAATGGAAATCTCTGTAATGGGGCACTGCTCCAAAACCATGCCAATTATCCCCCCACTGCCAAGGAAGCAGGAACAGATTAAAGGCACATGGGTAAGAGAAAAAATCCTCAATACCTCTATGGCTTCCAGATATTTATGACCTCTTTGAAAGGAAGCTGCCTGTCATGTGGCAGCGAAAGATCTGAAAGACTTGAAATCACAGTTTGAAGTGGGCAGATGAATTGTCAAAGAGAGACAGTTGGCTAAGTGAGCAAATGAAAAACCAAGGCACAATAAGGCAGGGCGCCTGAAAGGGCCTCCTGGGGTCTTGCAGGGAGAGGGAGCTGGCAGAATAATACCCTGATGGGGATGCCAGAAGTGCTGAAGCTGTATAAGGAGATGGTGTAAGCAGGCTGAGTGTGAAGGCAGGCCAGAGCTGGGCAGACACTGGGAGAATCAAGCAGCTACAACAAGGTATTATACAGGACAGAGACAAAGATGTTACAAACTCAAACAAGGCATAACTGCTAACTCCTGACACAGCGTGACTGAGCAGGAAAAAAATAAAGCCCTCAGAATTCAGATTAGGGTTCAGAGCCCAAATTGCTGCACTAACTTGGAGCAAATGACTGAACTTTAATTTCATCATCAGTAAAACAGGGACTTTACCTGCTCTGGGTTACTTGACCTTCACAACAACATAATGCCCTGCCTGGTTAACTCACATGGTTGTGAGACACGGGTGCAACTCTGCTGAACTGAAAAATACTATAAAGAAAGATATGCTTTGTGTGGTGCTGGTGATGACACACACAGTCATGCATGTGACGCACCTGTTCCACCACTGAGTTACATCCCAACACCCTGATGCCCTTATTTTTATGAATTACTGTTGCCTGCAGCATCAATATAGACACAAGCCCATCTAAGATATAATGGTGCCAAGCAATATATGTTAGTTCCCAACCTTAACAATTTGTAGACAGTGGAAATGCTCAAAAAAACAAAAACAACAAGAAAAACCTGATTAGTACAATCTCTTTTGATGGGGGTTGTCCTTCTGTATATATGTTTCTCTTATTGGTTGATGAATAAAACACTGATTGGCTGATTGGCCAGGCAGGAAGTATAGGCAGGGCTAGGAGATGAGAAAATTCTGGGAATTATTTCTCCCTCGCTCACAGATTAAGAGTGGTCAGTTACAGAAGTTCTCATGATCTTCTATAGCACCAGATTCTGGCATGCAAAAGTCAACCCAAAAACCACTGCAGCTTTAACGTCAGACTCGCTGAGTCTTCCCCTACTCCATCCCAGCGGATCTGGATAATGCGGGGTTGTATGCAGGCCCACACTGGAGGTGCATTCGTGGCTAGAAGCACCCAAGAGACTCTCCAGAGGTGACAACAACTCTGAAAATAAGAAAGGGGAAGGAGGCTTGGGATGCAGGCCCCATAATCCCAGCAGGATTATGAGTTTGTCATGAGTAGGCTACCCAATATGACGATGTGAGAAAAGGAAGTGGGAGGAAAAGGGAGAGGAGGAGAGAGGAGGGATTCTGGTACAATGGTCCCTATATCCCAGCTACTTAGTATGTTAAAGTGGGAGGATTGATGGAGACCAGCCTGGGCAATATGGTGAGATCCTCATCTCAAAAGAAAAAAAAATAGAATGAATGAAAATGGTTAAACAGCATCTGTTCTTCAAAAAAGGAAAAGCAAATCAAGAAATCCGCATTTTCTCTCTTCTTCCATTCCACCAGCAAAACTGCAAGCCCTGGCTGAGCTGCCTGCCAATTAGCACACTGCTCCTTCTTCTTTCCCCATCTAGTACCATTCACAATCATCCCACAAAGCCTGAAGAGTCAGGCATGCACTTCTCAAGAGCACCTCACCAGATCAATTGAATGGGACACTGCCATACTGCTGCTTCAAGGACAAGAGCAATGCAACATGTCCACTATACAGGGACTCACTTTACAACCCTCTTGTTTCTGATTTCTTACAACCCTCCTGTTTCTGATTTCTCTCTCTCTCTCTCTCTCTCTCTCTCTCTCTCTCTCTCTCTCTCTCTCTCTCTGATTTATAAGGGGCAACTGCAAAGCACCTCCATGGGGACTGCTCCTCACTGTCCTCCTCCACCTAACAGAATTAAGGATGGGTGAATTCAGCATTGTTGTCCACTGTCACATGCATAGTACATACTTTTCCACTCACAGAGAGAGGCATTTCCACGAGAGCCTGGCTCTGGAAAGAGTTGGAAGCTGAAATGTGGCCCTCCTGCTTCTGGGAATTCCTTAATGAAAACCTTTTGCAAAAGAACTGCCTTTCATGAAGTTCCTAATATGGTGCTGTACTGATGAGCCCACTGCTTGCCACTTGTGAGAAATTCCATGCCGCCCTAGGACAAAAATAATGCAGGGAGGAGAGAGGAATTTGTCACCCCTGAGTAATGCCACACATTTCCCAGTGTATACTACACACTACACAAAAAGCAGCTGCTTGCATTAGGTCAGCAGATGAGCAGATATGGTAGGCCCCCAGAACTGCCCTACCAGCTATTCTAGACTCCTAGAGAAGGAACAAAAGGAGCAGGTGTCGCACCACCAAGATATATTACCATTCTATAACAAGGAAAGAAAACACTATCAGATGCTAATTAGGGTGGCAGGAGACTGTGTTGTTCAACAGGAAAAACATTGATCTCAGCCATGATACAGGCAAAGAATAAAGGAGAACTTTCCACTAATATAGTATCTTGCTGCCAACTGGGTCATTTCGAACAAAAACACTCCCCAGCCCCAACAAAGAGCATCCAAACAGATCAAAGCAAGGTACCTGCTTCAGAGTACAGTGCAGAATGTGCCTGGAATGGGAACCTAGGAAACCCCATGCTAGGCCCAAATTGGGCTCTAGCTCCTCCTGGTCTTTCTTGATTTCCTTTTGCCTGAATATACACCCAATGCTACAGATGTGAATCTTTCAAAAGAACCTTTCAAGTCTGATACAAGGAAGAACCAAAGACATATCTAAGTTTATAAGACAAGTACTTCTGTTTTTCCTAACACAATGCCATTGTGTGTTTTATACACAGCTCAAAGTTACTGCTTATGCACCATAAAACTGACCCAGTGCACAAGTAGGTGGGTTTTAGTATACTCACAAAGCTGTATAGCCACCATCATACTGTAATTAAGGAATGTGCACAACTCCTAAGAAGACAATCCTCACCCATTGGCAGTCACAATACATTTTAACCCTCCAACCCTGAGCAAACACTAGCCTGGTAATACTCTAGCAGGTTGGCTTTCTGGAAAAGAATCATAAACAATACATAATCTTTTATAAATGGCTTCTCATTGAATATTTATTCACTTCTCAGTTAATGGACATTTACGTTATTTCCTACTCTTGGTCATTATAAATAATAATAATTCTAATGTATATAGATAGATATAGATAGACGGATAATACAGTAGAATTGTTCATTTGTGGGGTAATTGCCTAAGCATTTTTGAAGAATTGCCAAAGATTAGCAGCTAAACTTTCTAAGTGGCTACAACATGCTATACATACCAATAATAAATAAGGGTTGCAAATTCTCCAATGTTTTGTCTTGCTATTATAGCCATCCTAGTGGATGAGATGTGTTATCTTACTGTAGTTTTCATTTTCATTTTCCTGAAGAATGATATTAAGCCAAGCTTAATGGTGCAAAAGTGCCACACTAGTAGATTCTCTCCTTCCACTCTGTGAGTTCCAGGGATGGAATGCAGGCCATCAGGTTTGGGAATAAGCATCCTTTCCTACTGAACCATCTCACTTGACTCAACAGCTCATATTTTTGATGTTTGTCTTTATTACTGATTGGTTCCAGTTTTTTACATGTATTTAGCTATGTATGTGTGTGCATGGGTGCATGCATGATACAGCATGCATGTGGGGGACAAAGGAATACTTACAGGCCTCTGTTCTCTCCTCTTACACAATGGATCCCAGAAATGGAAATCCAGTAGTCAAGCTTGAAAAAAGTGCCTTCACCACTTGCCTGCCCCTATTTTGTTTTTTGTTTTGCTTTGTTTTTAAGATGGTAGATTCTCAAATAATCCTGTGGCCTTGAATTAACTAAGTGGCTGACAATGACCTTGAGCTCCTCACACTCTTGCCTCAGCCTCATAAGGGCTAGAAATGCAGGTGTGCACCACCATACTTGGCTACTTTTGTCATTTTTTTTAATTTCCTTATTTTTAGTGCGTTGATGTTTTATCTACATATATGTCTGTATGAGGGTATCAGATCCCCTAGAATTGGAGTTACAGACTGCTGTGAGCTGTCATGTGGGTGCTTGGAATTGAACCTGGGTCCTTTGGAAGAGAAGCCACTCTTAACCACAGAGCCATCTTTGCAGCCTCTACTTTTGTCATTTTTAATTGGATTTTTTCGTTTAATTGAATTGTAAGCATTACTCACATACATAGACATATATGTGTATAAAACTGTCTATGTAGTATCAAACATAACTTTTCTATTTTCCCTTTTATATGGAAGTGTACTATAAGTTCTAGACAGGATAACTGGGTCCCAATCTTTCTTCTGAATAAAATTATTTCTACCACAAAATGAATTACCTTATAGAACTCCAACTTACCAATTTTACCATTCATTACTTGGCATCACAAAGAAGAAATCACTGTCTGATTCAAAGCCATAAAGTTTTTAAAACATCACTTTCGAGAGTTTTACAGTTTTAGTTCTTACTTTTTGGTATCTGATCCATCTTATTTCATTTTTGTGTATTTTAAGGGCTAGGACCCAACAGCATTTTAATGGATAAGTTTTGGGCTGACCCAGCACCATTAGTTGATGCCTCTCCTTTTCACTCATTGATGAAATTCAATTGACCGTAAATTCGAGGTTTTACTCCCCCAATACTGTATTCCACTGACCTCCTAAGCCTTCACTGATGGCAATACATTCATTAGCGCAGCTCAACAAAATGTTCTGAAATTGAGTGAGGCAAGTTCTCCAATTAAGTTCTTTTTCAAGATGGTTTTGCCTAACATGGGTCCCTTCCTTTCCATATTAATGTTAAAATGTTGGTACATTTTGCCTGGTATGATGACTCATACCTCCCATCACCCAGAAGACTGGGGCAGGAGGATTATCACAAATTCAAAGCCAGCCTATACCACATAATAAATTACGGGCCAGACTGAACTATGGTATAAGGTGCTAATGAATTTCTATAACAAAGCTACTAGAACTTTGCTAGAGACAATGTTGAATCTGTAGATCAGGTGGAATATATTGTCATCATAACAAATGTTTCCTTTTTAATTGAAAATAGTTTTTCTTTCATATAATATAATCTGATTATGGTTTCCCTTCTCCCAACTTCTCACAGATGCTCCCCACTTCCTCACCACCCAAAATCCACAACCATTCTTTCTCTCTCTAGAAAATAAAGTCATCTTAAAATACTAAGAAAATAAGACACAAAACAAACAATGAAAATGTTGAAGAAAAAGCACAAGAATCACATACAGAGAGTGAGACACACACATTCATGCACAGAGGAAGCCATAAAACAAAACTGGAAAACATAATATATAAAGAAAAGTTGAAAAATGCCCAAACAAAGCATTGTGTGACAACAAACATCCAAAAATACCACTGAGTTCATTTTGTGTTGGCCATCTACTGCTGGACTTTAAGTATGGTTTATATAGCCGGTGAGTCTGCTGGAGAAAACTAACTTTTCCTTTGCTAACAGTTATCAATTGGAGATAGCTTCCAGGTTAGGGATAGGGTCTTGTGTCTATCTCCACTCTCAGCACTCGGACCCCATCTGGCCTAGCCCTGTGCATACTGCCACAATCTCCGAGTTCATTAGTTCATCAGTCCTGTTGTATCTAGAAGGCCTTGTTTCCTTGCTGTCTTCCATCCCATATTAAGCCTTTAATTCACAACCATGGGATCTTCCCCTTCAGTAGATCTTTAATCTTTTTCAATGATTTTTTGGAATCAAACCCAGGGCCTTGCTCATGCTAGGTAAGCCCTCTTACCATCATACTTTACCCCCCCCCCCGCGCTTTCAATGATGTTTTGTAATTTTCCATGTAAAGGTCTTGCACTTCTTTTTAATTTATTTATAATTAGGTCAGCAAAATGGCTCAGTAAATAAAGGCACATACCACCACGTCTAACCACCTGAGTTCAATCCCCAAGACACACACACGGTAGAAGGAAAGAACTGACTCCCACGTCATGTTCTCCGACCTCTGTGTGCATGCACACACATACACACGTAGATAAAGGAATGCAATGAATTTTTAAGTTTTAATTAGTAAAGATTTTATCTTTTGGTGCTATAGTGAATAATGTTTTTCTTAATTCAAATTCAGAACAGTCAACAAAGAGAAATAGGACTGATCTTTATATTCTAACCTTGCATCCTACAACAACCCTGCTACACTTCTTTGTTTTTTGTTTTGTTTTGTTTTGTTTTTTTGGTTTTTCGAACCAGCGTTTCTCTGTAGGTTTGGAGCCTGTCCTGGAACTTTCTTTGAAGACCAGGCTGGCTTCAAACTCACAAAGATCCGCCTGCCTCTGCCTCCCGAGTGCTGGGACTAAAGGCATGCGTCACCAACGCCCGACTTACAAGTCTTACCTCGAATAATCCTCTGCAAATTCTCTAGGCTTGTCTATACATTACTGTTCTCAATCTGTGGGTCTCCACCCCTAGGAGGGTTGCATATCAGATATTCTGCATATCAGATATTTACATTACAATTCATAACAGTAGCAAAATTACAGTTACGAAGTAGTAATGAAGTAAGTTTATGGTTGGGGTCATCACAACATGAGGAACTGCATTAAAGGATCACGGCATTAGGAAGGTTGAGAAGCACTGCTATACACAATATCCTGTCCTATAATGATGGAGATGGCTTTATCACTTTCTCCACCTGAATGCTTTTTATTGACTTTTTCCTGCCCCATTTCCCTGCCTAACTAAAATAATATGTCATATCATACAGGTTGGAACTCCCAATAATTTCTTTCATGTTTTGAGTCAAGTTCTTCCTTGCCTTGACTGATACAGAAGTGTCTAGTAGCTGTTATGTCAGCACCCTGGAGATAGAGTTGTTCCCAGCAAGCCAACTATGTTAGGTGCAGTGATAAGCAGCCCCGTGAATGAACCTTTTCTAGTCATCTTCAAAGGTGATAAAATATGACAAGGCTCTGAGTATGGGACTTTTAGTGGAGCCAAAATCCTGTCTTACCTCCTCAGATGCAAGAAGGCTACCATTGCTATGAAGCTTCCATTTTCAACACTACCACAGAGTTAGGGAGGAGGTAATGGGAGGCTACAACATGGCTGTTAGAGGTCCAGCAGTTTTTCTTCAACAAACAACCACAAATTATTTTTGCCTTTAATAGATAACTAGGGTTCTGAAATTTTTAATGTGACCTTGTTTGTGCAGGATGGTGTCCATTTGCTTTTAGCCAGAAGTGGCTTTCCTAGCTTCTTTAATCTACAGCACATCCAGGGGCATTTTTAAAAATAAGATGGGATCTTGCTATGTAGCCCAGGTTGGCCTCAAACTTACAGTCCCCAAGTGCTGAGATTACTAGATATGGACCTTGATGCCTGGTCTCAGCCAGATGTCATACTGAAGAAAGTTTGTCCCAGAGTAGCTAAGATTTGCCTATAACGGACTGCACTCCTAAAGAAACAGAAATTGGAGGAAGTACTGAAATAAAGTCCTCTTTTAATGGATAAACTATTGACACTGCTTGCTTCTAGGGAGAAAACAGGGGACATATGACACAGGACCAGGAAAAGGAAGCAGGGCTTGGCAGTACATAAACGCAATCTCATCACTTTAGAAACTCAAGCAAGATAAACAGAAGTTGGATGCCAGAGGCTACAGAGATGGCAATGTCACTAAAGTGCCAGTCACACCCAGGCAGTGGTGTTCCATACCTTTAATCCCAGCACTCTGTGAGTTTGAGGCCAGCCTGGTCTACAGAGTGAGTTCCAGGACAGCCAGGACTACACAGTGAAACCCTGTGTGGGGGGAGTACCAGTCACAGAAGCCTGAGGACCTGAGTTCAGATCCCCAGCACTTACATAAAAATCTAGGTGTAGCAGTGTATCCATGTCACCAGCACTGAGGGGACAGAAACCAAAGGATCCCTCAAGTTCATCAGCCAGACAGCCTACCAAATTGTTGAGCATAAAGCTCAGTGAGAGGCCTTGTCTCAAAAACTAAGGAGGAGGGCAAGTGAGGTGGCTCAGTGAGTAAACACACTAGCCACCAAGACTGAGTTTAATCCTCTGGGCCTACGTTGTGGAAGGAGAAAATTGGCTCCAGCAATTGTCTTCTGATATCCACATGTTCTCTGTCACAAGCTCATGCCCACACACAGTCATACAAATAAATTAAAATGCAATTTTTTGGGGGGGGTTTTCTCTGTGTCATGGAACTCCCTTTGTAAAACAGGCTGGTCTCTAACTCACTGAGATCCATCTGCCTCTGGCTCCCAAGTGCTAGGATTAAAGGCCTGTGTCAACACCACCCAGCTTAAAATGTAATTTTAAAAAATAAGGTAGATATGCACACTAATAACTACGTAATACACACAACATATATCTGCACACAGAAAATAAGGAGAAAAAAAATATTTTAAAAGTTAAATGCCAGCCTAATCTACGCAGTAAGACTTTGTCTTGAAACACCAAAAGGAAAAAAAAAAGATTAACAGCTTAACTCAGTACCAAGGCCGTTATCAAAGTGGTAAAACACAGGTCTGTTTGACTTAGGTACTCTTCCCTCCTTGGTTTCTTCTTGCCAATAGATAACACATTGCCACAGTCAAATTTCCTTTTCTTACCCCACAAATCTCAACTTCAAAAGCTATGACAGACTATATATCTCACTCTGAACTTCCTCTTCATAGCCCTTCTCAAAACTGCAATGGCATAAGTAGATAACTAGCTATTTAAAGTGTGCTCCAAGAGAGCATGGTCTATAGCAGCCCTCTTCACCACTATGTCCCTAATCTCCAGGACAGTACTGACACACAGTACTGTCTTCGTTAAATTCAATTGAATTGCCTTTACATTGCCCAAGGTCTAGGATGTTATATAAGCCTGGTAATGCCTCCTATCCTTTGGCTGACTAGAAAGAAAAATCAGCTTGAGATTTCCAGGGTACTCCCCTGGAAAACTGTGCATCTTTCCAGATCCTCGTGAGCTTTGAGGAAAACTCTGTGGTGGTGATTTGAGAAACAGATGCCAGATAAAACAAAATGGTTTGGGCTGTGTCAGAAAGTCATTTTCCTTCACCATCCTTAAGCCTGATTGGAAAACTTTCCTTAATAGGCAAGTTAAGCTAAAATCATTAGTACCCTACCGAAGCACTACTCTTCCACCCCTAATAAAATTATTTCTCATAAACTGTCACATTTTTTCATCACAGTTCCCACAGTACCCTAAGTCCAGCTACTCTGCAATGTAAGTCTTCCGAAGACTTTCTAACAAACATGCTAATACAGTTGCATTAAATCCCACTGAGAATGGCTTCACATCTACTAAAAGCAGCCCTAAATCACTCACCAGTAAATTGACCAATTTACTCTGGGGGCCTGAAAGAACCCCGTATGCACAACGGCATTAAGTAAGTAACACTGAGATAATGACAGCTGAACTTGTAAGAACACACATTATATCACACTCCTCTTGTGTATTATGACACTACACCCACCTCCACAGAGACTCCCAACTACTCTGGGCAGAACTGAAAGGCATCAGCTTGACACCTCCCCAAAAAACCACTCAACAAGTTCACACTCAAATAAGCCAGTGTAATTCAAATTGTCTATCCATGACGGATATATTAGTTTTGCTTTTCCTGTGGCCTACTCTCCTAGAGTCAAGACGAATTTGCTTGATTTTGACAAAGTCACCTCAAGTAGTTAAACTGTCTTGAGTAAGGCAATGGTAACCAGAAAACAGACTGCTAAATCCAAAAGGAACCTTCGTGATCACTGAATAGACCCCTAATTCTATAAATGAGAAAACCCATACTCAAGATCACACAGGTAGCTAATAGCAAGCTTGGAAGCAGCCTATCCTCCCAGGAAAGCAATCCATAGATAGGCACCTAGGTTGCCAAATTTTGAACTGAAAAGTACAAAAGGTGACATGTAAAACTCTTGTCTTCAAATGTATATGAAAAAATAAAAACAGTAATTAACTCTCAAAACAAACATGTAGACTGTAAGAAAGTGGCTTCTTTTTTAATATTAAGACTATGGTATCAAAATTATACACTTTATACTTGAACCATTTCATCAACTTCATGTACATTTTAGGTACAGAAAGCATTTATGATAGTCAATATTTATTTTTAACTTGATGAAATATAGAGTCAGAGGGAGATAGGCTTCTGGCAAGCCTGTGGCAGGTTATCTTGATTTATCTTGATTATGTGATTCAGGAAGACTCAGAATTGTAGGCACAGGCATCCATGGGCAGGGGCTCCAGGACTGTAGAGATGGAGAAAAGGAAGCGAACAGCAGCATGCATTCATCTGTCTCTGTTTCTATGGATGCAATGTGAACAGCTGCTTCAGGTTCCTGTTTCCCACCATGATAGAGTATACCATAGCTAAAAGAAACCTGTTCTCCCTTAGATTAATTTTGTTAGGGTATTTATCACAGCAACATGAAAAGACTATAACACATCTTTGGATTTGTTTTTTCTTGAGTCAGGGTCTCATGTATCGTAGGCTGGCCTCAAATTATACATAGCCAAGGATGACCATGAGTTCCTTATATGCCTGCCTCCATCGCACAAGTAATGGGATTCACATATGTATGCCACCACCCCAGGCTAGATTCCTTTATTTTGTTCATTATTTATTTATTTAGCTTGTTTTGTTTTAGTAAGACAAGGGCTCATGGATCCCAGGCTGGCCTCAAACTCACTATGTAGCTGAGGATGACCTTGAATTCCAGATCCTCCTGCCACTGACTTCTGAGTGCTGGGATTACAGATACAAACCACCATACCCAGCTATTTTGGACCCTTTAAAACATGACTTTCATTAATCCAAAACAACATATGCATAATGGTTATGTGTGTTTTCTGACATCTGTTGTATATATTCGTGGTATTACCCTTAGTTTTGAAAAACTAAATTTTGTTTTATTTTTGTTTAAATACTCCCTTGTGCACTAAAATATTTTTGTGAAGATTAATGTAAACATGAAATCCATAACTAGTCTAATCATTCCTTTCTGAAATTGGTTTTGGTTTGTTTTGGGGGTTGTGGTTTTGTTTCTTTGTTTGTTTGTTTTTCGAGACAGGGTTTCTGTATGTGGCTTTGGAGCCTGTCCTGGAACTCGCTCTGTAGACCAGGCTGGCCTGGATGGAACTCACAGAGATCCACCTGCCTCTGCCTCCTGAGTGCTGAGATTAAAGGTGTGCGTCACCACCGCCCAGCTCCTTTTTGAAAATGTTAAACTACAATACATAATGGAATTTTAGAAGTAAAAGCTACATAACCACATAGAAGTCCTTGTCTTTCCCCATTTTTATTGACACAAACCACATCATACCCAACTAGGATACTTTGCCATTATACTATAATCATTCCTTTGCCAAATCGCAAACAGTGTCTAGTCTTTGAAAACCTTTCTCCCTAAAGACTGTCACACTCCCTTTCCCTAGCATATAAGACTTGCTGGCTAATAAATCTAGATGACTTAGTTCAGGAGCTACAATTCATTCAATCTAGACTATAGACAATGTTTAATTGTGCTAGAGATACAGCTCAGTGGCAAAGCATGTGTGAAGCCCTAGGTTCAATTTCTAGCACTGCAAAAAGAAAAGTTTTCTTTAGCTAAAACAATAAAGATAGAATACATGGGGGGAGGGAATTAGGGTACATACTTGTAATCCCAGACTTTAGGAGGCTGCAGCAAGAAGATTGCTACAACTTCGAGGCTAGTCTGGGTTATATAGCAAGACTCTGTCACACCAAAAAAGAAAAAAGAAAAACACCAGCAAATGAACATTTAAAAATCATTAACTAAGGATGTAACAGCTTTTTGAAGGGGGTGGGGCTATTAGATTTCTCCATATACTCCAGTCCTATTAACCCACGTCCAACAGCTGCACCCTGCTTTCTTTTCCTCTTTGAGCCTGGGATCCTTGAACCCACAGCAGACATAATTTATAGCACACCAAAATAAAATTATTTACCAGAAAATGTGAGATAGGGCATCCCAGTCTTTCAATAATTACATTTGCTGGGTTGCCAGTAAAAGTCCACTTAACTTAAATAATTTTACCAAAGGTCTGAAAACTGCAGCTGGGCCATCAAGCCCAGCTAACTATTTTTATATGTCACCCTCCCCCAGCAGCACTAAAAATGGTTTTCACATTTTTAGGGAAGTTTTCTTTTGGGGGGAGTTTTCTTTTGATATTTTTTAGGCACAGGATCTCTTTGTTATGTCCCAGGATGTCCTACAATCCATTTTTTCCCAGGTTTGCTTTGAACTCTCAGTTTTCCTGCCTTTGTCTCCTGAGTGCTGGGTGCACATGCCACCACCAACAATAGTTTTAATGCTTGACAAAATTCTAAGGAATAAAATACCATGACATGTGAAAAGTGTCTGAGAACACATTTCAATGTGAATAAGTTCTAAAATGCTTGTTTCACTGACTCTTTCTCTACGGCTGCTTTCACATAACAAAAGTTAATTGTGGTGAATGCATGGCCTTGAAGATATATATATATATATATATAATATATATATATATACTTTACAGACAAGATTTATTGATCCTGAGCTATATAAAAAATATAGATGGGGACAGTGAGCCAGCCCTATAATCCTAGCACTCAGGAGGCTGAGCTGGGAGAATTTTGAGCCTAACACATGTCTGAGCTATATAGAGAGATCATCTCAAATATTACACTCTAAACTTGGGTGTGGTTGCTCATTCCTGTATACCCAGTATTCAGGAAATTGAAGCAGGAAGATTATAAAAGTTTGAAATCAGCCTGGGCTACTTAGCATGCCCCAGGCAAGCCTGGGCTACAGAACAAGATCTTGTCTTTAAAGAAAAAAGGAAAACATGTTAAATGTCACAAATATAGTCGAGTTTGGTGGCAAATCCCTCTAATCACATCCCTCAAGATACTGATAAAGAAAGATAATGAAGTTAAGGCCAGCCCGGGATACATAGTGAATTCAAAGTAAGTCTGAGTTCCATGAGACCTTGTCTAAAAAAATCACAAGCATTTGTGTAAGAATCCTAACTCATTACTCCTGATAATCTCTCATTGACTCTTCCTAAAACACAGCTAAAACTACACTTCCATCTAGCCATTTCTTTTGGCATAGTCTGTCCATAAAGTATAACATCTAAATTTTTTTATTAAGGAATCACTTGTATACAGGAACAGCTTAATAAGTCAAAGTGCTGTTAATTCTGGAAAGCTCCAATGCTGTTTCCTCCTTTGTTTCCTCTGTCTTCCACCAAGAAATGAGCTCTCTCCCTCTCTCTAATGTCACATACAATCATGTGCACCATCCAACTCTGAAGCTGTGAACTTTAATATCTTATACAGCAGTAATTTCTCCTCTACATATCTCCCCTACTAGTCTTGGAACTTCTTGGGGTCAATATCCACCTGTGACTCACTCTGTGTATCTAACAGTCATCTGAACAAAGTTTACAGCATAGTATGTGCACAGGTATTTACTGAATGAATGGTATTTGGTTCATGAACCACATATAATCTACATTTAGTGTCACAGGTTTCTGGGGCCATATAAGCAATGGGTCATATCATTTATACTGAACAATGCCTAGCCTCAGTGTTCAGCAAATATTCAGTAACATCAAAAGGATTAATATTGTCAACATAAAAAAGGAGAGACATAGAGATATAGATTAGTAGGAGAGGGCTTGTCCAGCATGCGCAAGGCCCTGTGTTCTGTCCCCAGGACAAATGCATACACACACAAACACACAAACACACACACACACACACACACACACACACACACACACACACACAGAGGTGGGGTGGAGGGAAAGGGGGAGAGAGCAAAGAATCACAGAAAAGCAGGTAATACAGTCTTTAGCTTTCAGAGTAATGATGGTTTATTTTCTATTAGTTTGTTATAATTGTCATATGCACCAAAAATTATAAACATATCACATTCAGGGGATCAAACACCCATCAAAGGAGCCAGGCTTTGGAACATCAATTACCTCTGAGCACTGAATTAAATACATCTAAGTATTTGTCCTAGTTTGTTTTCTGTTGCTATGATAAAAAAAAGTATCGGCCAGAGCAACTTGGGGAGGAAACAGTTTATTTCTGCTTACAATTCCTAGGTCACAATCCATCACTAAGAGCAGGAACCTGGAGGCAGGAACTGAAGCAGAGGATAATGGAAAAGACACTGCTTTCTGGCTTGCTTGTTTACACCATCCAGTCAGTATAAACTACCCAGAGGTGGCACTGCCCAAGGTGGGCTGGGCCTCCTATATGACAATGAAGAAAATTACCCCCACTGACTTGCCAACAGACAACCTGATGGAGGCAATTCCTCAATTGGGTTTTCCTCTTCCAAGACTGGCTGTGTCAAGTTGACAAAAAACTAACCAGCACTGTATTCAAACAGGACCACATTTAACGAACTAATAGTCACACAAGTTTATTGCTTAAAGCCTTATCCCGAGTTCGAGGCAAAAATCACACAGTGGAACAAAGTACTGACATCAAGTTTCACCTGGGTTAACAACTTGAAGGAAAATTACGGATGAATTTTGCAGCAATGTGCCACTCCTCAAGGTTTGCAAAAATTTAATTGATTTAATACCAAATTAGTTAAGTGTCAATCACTGTCCTGCTTTTTATTGCCAGGTTCCATATGCTAAGATGGATCCCAATGCACAAATACAAAACTCATTACCGAGTTGTGCCCAGCTGAGTGAACTTTTCCAACAAGATAACAAGGAAAAAGGCTGTTTCCAGCTACTTCTATTTATGTATTTCCTTTCTGAACTTTACTGAAAATTATACATTCATCAACAGATGTATTAGCGAACAAAAGATAAACTATCAACAATGTACTTGTTTTAGCCATTTCCATTTCACAAAACCCTTTTAAAATTAATTCCCTGAGCCTCACAACTACGTTGTAAGGTGAATATAATTACCACCATTATTATTTTGGCAATAGCTTTTTGTGGCAATGGCTTTTTTAAAATTCCAGTACTATGGATGGAATACAGGGCCTTGCACGTGATAGGCAAACATTCTATCACTTAGCTATATACCCAACCCACCACCAATTTCATATTGTACAAATCTATTGTTGTACATTATCATAAAGATATTCAGTGTTTACTAAATTTGGGATAGTTTAACATTTCTCTCTCCTTAAAGATTTTTTTCTTAATTTTTGAATTACATTTCACAGTTGAAATGGTTCGTGCCATATCCCAAAATGGGGAAGCCATGACTGTAACCCAGGTCTTCAAAATCCAATCCCAGGAGGAGATTTTCCTCTTTCCTTCACTTAGGAGGAGCACACCTGTGTTTTACATCTACCCTACCTACCCTGAAGAAAAGGGGCTGAGCTGTGAAGAAGCAGAGAGTGGGGAACAAAGACTCCTGTGATAAAGACAGTAGGACATAATTCCATCTTTGCCTTTAGCTACTCAAGTATTTAAAACCTGTGGAGCTTAAAGAAAAGCAATAAGGCAGAGGTTAGTGGTGGGGGTTTTAATACCTCCCCATCCTATTTTGAGCTACAATGACTCTGAAATAAAAAACCAACACAGATTTAAAGAGTCCCCTATCCTATAATAGCTTTTGGATCTGCAGCCCATGTGCAAAGATTTGAGCATGCATGATTGCTATTATCTTCCCACTCTTAGTCTCAGAAATCATGGGAAAAGGAAAGCCCACTACTTGGCTCTTAATTTTAAAAACCATTTGCATGCTTATAAACCAGCACTTGGGAAGTTAAGGCAGAAAGATCAGAAGTTCAAGGCCACCCCAATCTACATATTAAGACTCTACCCCCTCCAAAACCAAGACCTATGTATGTAGCTGGTATATGCAAAGACCTGAATTCAGTACCCAGAACTGGGGGTTAAAAAACATTTTACCCTTCCCCAAAATCTTTCACTGAACTGGTTTTTTTTTCTTACGAAGCTTAATCCCTCAGATAAGATTTAGCTGATCATTTTTAGCACAATTTCAGCTTGCTATACACATTACAAAACTACCTCCAAGCTAGCACTTTTATAATGGACTTTCTTTGATGGTGAATAGTACACCAAGCAGTTTGCAGTAAGAAGAAATCTATAATCCAAACAGTCCCCCTTTTCCTTTCACAGAGTCCTCAAGTTTCTATTTCTGTGGCACAACCTCCATATCCTCAACCTCTCAATGAACTCTATTAAGAGAAGACACACCCAAAAGCCTGGCCTACAAGTCTGCAAGGATCAGCATTTCAAGTACTCCATCTTTAAGGTACTAACACAAGTTTACTATTGACCAGGTGACTCGACAACAAAGCATTGAATGTCAAACTCAATTAAAGAATTCCAAGGCACTGGAACAGTTTACAGATTCACAGATTCTGACCCAGAGTGGCCAGCCAACCACAAACTAGAGCTGCTATTCGGGAAATACGGACTTTGCAGCAGTTCTTGTGGCACCAAAGCTTTTAAGACTCTCTCCACTCTTGCCTGGCTGTAACAGCCTGATACAAGGATCCACACAACCTTGACATGGGATGGGGTGGGAGCAAACCCACTCAAAACAAAGTTAAAGGCACAGAAAGACTTCTTCACAATGATTACCTTTCACAGTTATCTTTTAGCCAAGGAGAGAAAAATAATTAATCATCACTCTACTTAATCATTTTCCTCCATTCTTCCGTACACACACACACACACACACACACACACACACACACACACACGGGGGGGGGGGGGGGCTTTACTTATACTCTTGTTGGGGATGCTATTATTCTTTCTTTTTCTCTGAGCCTCCTGACAACCAGCAGAAATAAAAACCTACACACAGGAGGGAAAAACAGTCCTACATGTGAGGAATCGTGACCACTGAAAAAGCAAAGCTAGGGAAAGTCCTTTCAGTGCAGCAGCCCCACACCCTACCCCTGTAGTTTACACCCAGGGCATCTGGGCCCCTTGGACCATGAACTTGACAGTCTTTGTTCCACACTGAAGCAGAATTCCAGTAGTATGTGAAGCCAAACAATAATCGTGAACTTGGACAGACTATGACATTAACAGTATGGAAAAGAAAAATATCTCGGGGGAAGGCAAGGGTGCTCTCCTTAGAAAATGATTTGGGAAGGGTAATTTTTTACTGCACCACAACTTCCTGTAATAACCAGAGGCTAGGACAGAAATCTTTATACTGGAGCTCTTAGCCTTAATTCCCAATTTTTCAGGGGGGTGCTGGGGTAGTTCCTTGGTCAGCATGGAAGTCACCTTGTACCAGACAGGGGTGCCAGGCATGTATGACCGGTTGGACAGACTATCATTTTCAATAACAGTAACTGCAAAGCCAGAGGGTCCCTGTCCCAGCTACATATTAAGTCTTGGAAGGTCGGGGCCACCAAAGGAAAAGGCCCAAAGTTCTGCTTGTCTTCACGGCTTTCCACTTCTACTGACCCCACTCTCAAAGGTTCAGAAACCCATCAGACTCAGAGACCTGGGATGAGAGTCACTGCAGATCCTCCCTTCCCCCTGTGGTATGGAAAGGTTGAAAGGCCAAAACCACCTACTCAGAGAAACAGCTCTTGGGAGCCTTCCACTTACTTCTCATAGCGCTAATAAGCGCGCTGCCGTCTTTGATCACGTCTTTGATGAATTTATTGGTCCTCTCCAGCTCCTGTTCATAATACTTGAGCCTATCGCGGAAATCGGGGCTGTCGAGGTAGCAGTCGCTGAACTCCAGCGGGGGATGCCCCATGGTTACGATAGCGGAGGGACTAGGGTTTAGAGACAAAGAGAGGGAGCATCAGTGGCACAATCAGCAGAATAGACCTAGTGGCTGGCGTTCAGGATCCACTTTTAGGCGACTCAGCCCCAGTCCCTTTGGAGGACAGGTACCTGTTCCAATGAAACTCTTTGGGAGCGCCCGCTGGTGTGTAGCAGGAGCGCGTAGTCCGGTGGTGGCTGCGGGTGACCGGGAATGCTTAAAAACGCCTTCTGACGCCGGCAGGGTGCAGCCTAGCAAGCAGCACGCCCCCTGGTCATCGCCTCCCCGAAGCGCAGCGCTGAGTACTGGGCGGCCCGGGGTGGAGGCGGGGAGAGCGCGGGGGCGGGGGCCGCCTCTCTGCGCTCCCAAGCCAGCCGAGGCTTCCTTCCCCGGCTCCCCGAGCGGCGGACCGCGTCTCCCCTCCCCCTTCTTAAAGCCAATGCCACAGCTTCACTCTGGCCGAGCCCCAACCCCGAGACCGACCGAGAACACCGGCTCCCTTCGGCTGTCTTCCTCGGGTCTTCGTGGCTCGTCGCCCACAACTCGGCAGCTGCAGAGACCGCCTACTCGTTCCGGGGGGCCAGCGGGCTGTCGGGTTTGGCGCTTAAATGGTTAAACCCAGCGGCAAGGAAACGTAACTCTCCTCCAACAACACGGCAGCAGCAGCGGGAAGAGGAGGGCGACAGCGCTACGCACAATAGCTGTGGTAGCCTGGCGCTTCCCTACGGAAACTGGGGAGCAGTCAGCGCCCTAGGACTCCATCTGGAAAGCGTGGTGGCCTGGGAGATGTAGTCTTTCCGTTTGTACGTCCCATGACTCCACCCTGCGGTCTCCCACCACCCCTGCAGGGTGGCCACTCTCCCAGATCTACTTTCCTAAGCCGGCCCCAGGCATAGCAATCCTAGAGGTGCAGGTGTACTGCCCCGGCCCCCGAGGGTGCGTGCAAAGTTTCCATAACTGCAACAAAAGCTGAAAAGGATGGATAATGGGAGGCAGTCTCTAACCCGTATTTGGCTGAACTGTCCTTTTCCTTTTCTTTTACCCTTCCTCTGATCCAGCATCTCTTCCTCCTCTTCCTGTGTCTCCTAGTTCAGTACAGACACTAATTCTCATTGGTGCCTACTGTATGATCTCTGTTATGCCCAGAACCCCCCGCTGAAGAAACTGAGGCTAATACTTCCAAGTAAAGATGTTTGGACTAAAGGGTATACTGTGTGACTCACTGGGCCACACTACACCTTCCATGCCGAGATTGTTTGTTGGTTGGTTGGTTTGTATTTGGTGGTGGTGGTGGTTTGGTTTTTTTGGTTTCTTGGTAGTTTTGTTTTGATTTGATTTTTAAATTTTGGTGGTTTTTTTTTTTTTTTTTTTTTTTTTTGAGGGTGCGTGCAAGGGCAGAGGCAAGAAGCGAGGGGACAGGGAGTTGAGTGAGATAGGGATGCATGATGTGAAATCCACCAAGAATCAATAAAAAGTTTTTTAAAAAGAAAAGAAGAAGAAGAAGAAGAAGAAGAAGAAGAAGAAGAAGAAGAAGAAGAAGAAGAAGAAGAAGAAGAAGAAGAAGAAGAAAAAAGAAACCGAGGCCATAACTAGATTTGAACTTCTTCCTGAATGGGTCCTCAGAGAATGGTTTCTGTGACATGTCAATGAATGGGCTGATAATGAAGAACTTAAAAAGAGGTTACTATAAATGGTCTTGCAGTTTATCCAGAAGGCCTTATGTCCATTGCATATTGTAGGGATACCTGGCTCCTTTTAAAGACAGCTTTCTAAGAAGAGCTGCAATTAGGAAGTCTGGGAATTGATGTGCACTTGGCAAAAAGATCTGTTTGCAGTGGTATTTACAATAAATTACATCAATAAAAGCCAGAGCAAAAGAGTTGAAAATACAGTAATAGCTAACCTACCTATATTAATGTCTGGTTGCTTCTGTAACAAATTACCACCAACTTGGTGGCTTACCTTAACATAAATATATTATTTTATAGTTGTGGGAGTGAGAGTTGGAAATGAGCGTCACTAAGCTAAAGTCAAGGTGTCAGAATGGCTATGTTCTTCTGGATTCTAGGTTAGAATCCATTCTTTGCTTCATGCAGCTTATAAAATATGCCTTCAAACTGTCACTCCTCAAAGCCAGCAATGGTCTGCCATATCCATGGGATTAAGTAGGATCATCACTTTATCACATGATCCTTAATTTAGCCACATTGACAATAGTCCTTTTTGTCATTTAAGATAACATATTCACAGGTTCTAAGGATTTAGACATGGATATGCAAGGAGGCCATTTGTTGACATACCAAACAATGGGTGTATAATGCTATAAGCAATCTCACAAGTGGCTGGAGGTGGTAGGGTAGCCCTTTAGTCCCAGAATTCAAGAGGTAGAGGCAGGCTCTAAATGCAAAGTCGGCCTACTCTACATATCAAGCTCCAGTCCAGCCAGGAATACACAGCAAGACACTGTCTCAAAGAAAAACAAAATTAAAACAATGACAACAAAACACCTCACAAGTCTTCAAAACAACCCTGTGTGGTTGGTACTATTATACCCACTTAAGGTTGGAAAAGTTGTGTCAAAGAGAAGTTGACTTGCCCAAGGACAATGCTAATGGTAGGCAAGTGTAGTCTGGACTGATCCACACCCCCAGCCCTATTTCCGACTGTTATTATTCTAACAAGTGCTGGCGGTGTAACTTGGTTTGTAAATCACTCGCCTCAAATGACCAAGAGCCTTGTTTATTAGGTATTTTGTTTTTATTTGTTGGACTGAATCTCAATATATAGCCCCAAAGGCCTCAAATTTAAAACAATCTTTTTGTCTTTGTGTCCCTAGTTGCTATGTATGTGCCACCATGCTGTTTGATCTCCAGTACTACAAAGCAAAACAAAGCAAATATAGAAAATGAAAATGTTATGTTTTAAGAAAAATTACCCAAAATAGACTTTAAATGCACTGTGTGTGGAGAAATTCAGGTAGTAAAATGGTGTCCATTGAACAGGGACGATTTTTCACACTGTGGCTTTTCCTTTTGGCAGTCATTCATTCATTCAATAAGCAGTTTTGCGTTTATTTTGTTATTTGAGGATTTGGAAATTGGTTCCCTTTCAGCTATGGTCCTTGGAAAGTGTACTTTGCTATGGAATGAACAGGTGAAACTCTCAAAATTTATATTGTTAGCCACTAGATATGTATTGTCAGGGACAATCACCTGTATTTGTAAAAATGAAAAGCTACTTCTCCTTTAATGACAAAACAGTCTCTGAAGTTGTTGTCTGTTGCTAAAAAGGACCATCAGAGAAACTTGACCAAACCAGCCAAAATGGCAGAACTGACCCGCCCCTTCCCTCTTGGTTGCCTAGAGTAACTTTGTGTGTTTCAACATTAAACCCAACCCCTAGAAGAGACACTTTTATCACCTTTATTTAAAAATGTTCCCTGTAGGAAGCATGTATTCAAATAGAGCATGCTCCAGAATGTTCCCACCTCTACCTGTGACAACAAATCTTTCCTTCATGCCTGTATGAATATGTATGAATTTCTCCAACAAATGCCATTTAGATTTTTAAAACTCCTTTGAGGCAAGTCTAGCTATGCAGCGCATGCTGAATTTGAACTAGCACTACTTCTGTCTTGGTCTCTTGTGTGCTTTGTTTAATGGTAAGACATCTGGCAGTCTTCTTGCTTGGTTTTCTTGGGAAGACACTGCTTTGGTAATTATTCCTGGTGCTCTTTTGCTTGTTGCTGTAATAACAAACTGTTCTCAGGGCTAGAGAGATGGCTCAGTGGTTAAGAGCACTAACTATCCTTCCAGAGGACCTTGGTTCAATTCCCAGCACCCACATGGCAGCTAACAACTGTCTGTAACTCCAAGATCTAACACAGACATACATGCAGGCAAAATGCCAGTGTTCATAAAATAAGAATAAACAAATTATTTAAAAAGTAAAATAAACTGTTCTCCACTAATTTACCTCCTGGTTTTATTTTGCACTCACCTAGACATGAACTCAGATGTTCCACTATAATGTGTCAAAATACTAACCTCCAATTGATGTTACTAAGAAGTGGGGAATTTGATTAGGTCCATAAGACAAGATTCTTTATTAACAGGATTGGTAAATGTCCTTTTCCTTTCCACCACATGAGAATACAGGGAGAAAAAAAAGATAAAAATCCAGTAGCCTCTGCAGAAAAAAGGCCTACACTAGACACTATGTCTGCATTAATACTGCTTTCTTGACCTCCAGAACCAATCAAAATACATTTCTGTTGGTTAGAAGCCACTCTGTTCATGATATTTTGTCATGACCATCCACATGGACTGATACACATAGGAATACCCAGGATAAAGACAACAACCAAATGATTACATAAGGAACAGGATACTCCAAAAGTCTCCATGAGTACCCAGTCTCTGACAGCCAGTAAAAGCTTAACTAGCTCCACTAAGCACAAGTGATATGACTCTGTGGTAACAAAATGAATATCAGTGTGGAAACACATGGAAAGAGGATTTGCCATCACTTAACAAAGGACACAAAATTAATCCATCCCACCTTTTTTTGGTTTGGACCGTTTTGTTATTGCTTGTTTGATTTTGGTTTCTTGAGACAGGATTTCGCTTATAGTAGCCTCCAGCCTCTACTTTCCAAATACTAAGTTTTCAGGAATATGCCACCAGGTACAGGTGTATTTTGCTTTGAAATGAATAAAAGATGTTAGAGAAATAATGAACTAAAGTATTTCAGTTTTACTTATATGTATAAATTTTTTCAAAATTAAACATTACAGGAAAAAATTAACATTTCACTCCAGGCATGATGGTACACACCTATAATCTCAGTACTTGGAAGATAAGAGACAGAAGCAGGGGGATGGATAATTTGACACTAACCTGTGATGCACAGAGAGGCTTGTTAAAAAATAATCTCATTTTCCCCCATGTCTCAGAAACACCATGTCAATGCTCTTAATAAATGCTAGTTTGGCCAGTTGGTGGTGCACGCCTTTAATCCCAGCACTTGGGAGAAGAGGCAGGCAGATCTCTATAAGTTCGAGGCCAGCCTGGTCTTTAAGAGCTAGTTCCAGGATAGGCTCCAAAGCTACACAGAGAAACCCTGTCTCAAAAAAAAAACAACAACAACAACAACAAAACAACAAAAGCGAAAAAGGCTAGTATGTTTCCTAAGTCATTAGTCTATTGCAGCTGTAACAGTGTGGACAGAGAACAATATAGGCTTAAAATCCAGTGCAGCTCCATTCTTATGTAGTTTTGTCACCTAATCATTTGCAATAATTCCTCTTTCCATTTTTTCTAAGGAATTTTAGACACAAAGCCCTCAGTTTGATTCCCAGAACCACAGAAAAAAAAATCTAAGAAATGGATAATAGATTGCTCATCATTTTGGGGGGTGGGCTTGAGACAGGATTTTTCTGTGTGGCCCCCTGGCTGTCCTGACAGGGTTTCTCTTTGGAGGCTGTCCTGGAACTCACTCTGTAGACCAGCCTGGCCTCAAACTCACAGAGATCTGCCTGCCTCTGCCTCCTGAGTGCTGGGATTAAAGCGTGTACCCCTGCCCCAGATGGATCAGCATTTAAGAGCACATATTACTCTTGCAGAGGACCAGACTCTGGTCTTCAGAATCCAAATAGGACAGTTTATAACTGTCTGAAATGCCAGTTCTAGGAGGAATCTAATGCCTGTACTCATATATGTAACCCCCCTACACACATACATAATTAAAAATAATAAAAATTAGTCCTTTTTTATTCTAAAGATTAAATTATGGATAATATATGTAGACATAGCTGGTACATAAATATTCCTTAATATGAGTTAAATCTAAGTACTCTTCTGTGCTTCTTGTTCTGATGAATAGCACTAAAGGCAGAAAGCCATCACATTAAGGATAATCTTAGGAAAACATTCCTAATAATTAAACACACACACACACACACACACACACACACACACACACACACACACAAACACACACGTGGCACCTGTTCTTTATCATAGGACAATTAAAAATCATTCTTCTCCAGAAAGAAATTTACATTTTAACTCAAATAAAAATTCTAGCCTTGAAATAATAGATCACTGGTAGAGACTTGCCTGTCATGCCCAAGGATATGGGTTCAATACCCAGAAGAGTTTGTAATCCCCTAACGTGGTTTGTGCTGGATTTAGTATGTACTCTCAACTTCCTGGATGTTCTTAGAGTGTGAAGTCACTATCCCCTCCGGGGTTTAAGAACCAGAACCTGAAACTCCGTAGTCATTCATGGTAGCAGACCACTCTAATGTGGAGTTACAGGATGTCAGCAAAGCTTAATGCCCTTCGACCTGGATTATCCAGCTGGGCCTTGATGTTTATCAGTTTGTTGTGTCCGTTTGTGTATCTGTCATTTATGCTGTAATCAGCACCAAACCATTTGACTTAATCTGGATCAGGATCAGCCTCTTGCCATTGCACAATACTTTGACATCTTGAAAGAAACAGAAACAAGGAAACCAGATGTTGAGCCTGCTATGGTGGCATATGAACATAAGCACAACTTCTTTTTTTCTGTTAAAATTTTATTTTATTTATTTTTTCTTTCTTTGCTATTGAAAACAGATATTTTTTCATACAATGTATTCTGATCATGAACTCCAGTCCCTTATCTCCTCCTAGGTCCTTTCCACTTCCGCACCACCCCCATCCAAATCCATGCCTTCTTTTTCTCTCTCTTTAGAAAACAAACAAACAAAAGAGAATAGAATAAAACAAAAGGGAAAAATAAAGGAAAATACATAAACATTAAACACACACACAAAGACAGAGAAAGTGAAACGAGAGAGCGAGAGAGAGAGAGAGAGAGAGAGAATAAAACACAAAGAAACAAAAAAGCAGTAAGGTTAAAAAAAAAGCCCAGACAAGGCATGATGATACAAATATCTCCCAAAATGCAGTTGAGTTCATCTTTGAATTGCTCATCTACTGCTGGGCATGGTACCTGCCCTTAAGTATGGTGTGTATGACCAATAAAACTCCACTGGAAAAAACTAATTTTTCCTTTGCTATGGATTATCAATTTGAGATAGCTTATGAGTTAAGAATGGGGGCTTGTATCCACTTCTCTCCTAGCACTGGGACCCCATCTTGCAGGCACAGACAAGTGCTGGCCCTGTTGTGTGTCCTGCTGTGTCTAGAAGGCCTTGTTTCCTTTCCTTGGTGACCTCCATCTCCAATGGTACTTAGCATCTTCTGCCTCCTCTTTTATAAGGTTCCCTGAACCCTGAGGGGAGAAGTTTGATGGAGACATCCCATTTAGGACCGGGTGATCCAAGGTCTCTTACTCTCTGCAATTTCCAGTTGTGGATCTCTGTATTTTTTCACATTTACACATCAGAGAAAGTGAAGTTTCTCTAATGACAGCTGAACAAGACACTGATCTCTGGATATAGCAGAATGTTGTTAGGAGTAATTATATTGCTATATTTCTTTAGCAGAATAATAGTATTTAGTTTTCACCTAGGTCTGTGGTCTGTCTAGTCTCAGGTTCTTGGCCACTAAGCAGTGTCAGGTATGGGTCACTCTCATGGAGTGAGCCTTAAATCTAATCAAATAGTGGTTGGTTATTCCCATAACTTTTGTGCCACTGTTGCATTAACAAATCATGTCACCATTATATAGCAAAGGTTTTATAGCAGGTGTTTACCTTTCTCTTCTAGTAGTATGCAAGAGTATGAACACTAATGAGTAGGGGTGAAGGCTGCAGTGAGGCACCAGCTCAACTTCTCTCTGTTCAATGAGTTGTGTAGGTGTTGTTTTCAGGCAATAAGGCCTTGAAGTAAGTTTCTGAAGAGCAATGAATGGCCTTGGCAATAGCCTGAGTTGCTTGAGGGTTCCCATGGGGCCCCTTTGTCCAACAACTGCATTAGATGCAACCCATTCCAGGCAATGGAGGTTTCATTTGGTGGAGAGAGGTGTCTAGTTGGGCTTTATCTCCCCCATTATTTGATGATTCCATTTGGATTTATTTCACACATATATATGTATATATATGAAGTATATATATGAATATATATATATATAATCATATATATGTTAAGAACCTAGAGTAGTAGGTTTCTATATGACCCCTCAGATGGCCCTTAATTTTAGCTGTCACTCCCTATATTCCCTCCCTTGCCCCTCCCCTCTTTTTTCTTGCTCTCCATTTAATCTTCTTGTTCCAGCCTTTCCCCCATTCTACCTCCATCTCTCCATAACTATCTATTCTGTTTCCCCTTCCTGAGGAAAGCCTCCCCTTTCCTCCTAGTCCCTTACTCTTCACCTAACCTCTGTGGTTATTTGGATTAGACGGACAAGCACACTTCTAATCTCAGCACTCACTCAACCTGCTGAAGCAGGAGGGTCACCAACTCCAGGCCAGCTAGAACATGTCTTTAAAACACACAAACAACAACAAAGAAACCAGATGTTATGGGACGTTAAGAAAGCCAAACTGTGTTAACTTACTATGTCAGTTTCTGCTTATTTCCTCCATCTTGGACTACAGTTACCTTCATTAAATTTTTTCTTTACAATGCTTGTTCATTGTTTAGACTTCTCTGTATATAAAAAGTGGAAGGAACTAAAAAAAGAAAAAAAAACATGTCTGGGACTCTGGAAAAAGAGGTAATTTTCCAAATCACATTTTCCTGCTTCAGTAATAATATGAAGTATATTTTAGAAAAATGTATCCTAAACATATGAAACAATATTTTCTAGCTTCTATACTTCATGGATCTAAAGGTCTGTGTCCTAGAGTATTCAAACCTTCCTTCATAAGCCAGTAAAGTAGCTACGAATGTTATCTGGCCTGTGTCAAGCTTATATGTAGCACAAACTGGTGAGAAAATATAAGTGATGAGAGAAAAAGGAGGCTGACAAAGACTGATGACTAATGTCAAGTACTTTAGGAAAAAAATGATCTAATTTTCTTCACTCCACAATTCCATGAAGAAGGTCTTGTTGTCAATTTCATTTTACATAGAAACACCTGAACTTCGGTAGTTGAACTAGTTGGCTCAGATCACCAGAGAATAATCCAGGCTTGAATCTGAAGCCCTTTTTTTTTTGCTATTGTAATTAAGGCTAACACATAAGTATCTAATCCTTATCCCCTCATGTTTAGGGGGATGGGCATACGTTGGACTTCAACATGGAAAAGAGTAGATTTTGGTCCCCTGCTGGCAACTATAGCAAATGATTTAAAATTATACAAGGTTTGAGGATTAACAAAAGAGTTGGCTGACAGACTGGCTCCCATGACCACATGTTCAACTCTAGAATTTCCAGACTCGCACAGAGCAGATCATAAAACACTGTGCCTAACTGTTTGCAGCCCCACCACACTGCTGGCCTTGCCCTTAGTTCCAGCCTGGCCTAAAGCCTTTACTACCATTGGCACCATTCCCAGTCCAGTCTTGACACTGGCCTCTTCTCTGCTTTGACTTGACTTGGCCTAGTTTCTTTCCTTAGCTAAAGCCAAAACTTAAAAACCTTTAGGAGCCTAGGAGCAGCAAATATTTCATGGAAGGAAAAATCCTCTTCCAAATTTCCACACATGCAAGTCTCCACTTATTCACTTATCCACACTCCCTTTCAATGCTTCTTGGTGGAAAAAAAAACAACTCTACATATAGCCTTAAAATATATCTAGCTTATGAGGAGGCTGAGGCAGGATAGTCCCTCGAGCCCAGGAGTTCAAGATCAGCCTGGGCAGCATAGTGAGACCCTGCATTTATTAATTTATTACCACATGTTAATGAATAGCTACCAAAACTCTTGGGGATTTTTTTTTTTTTGGTTTTTCAAGACAGGGTTTCTCTGTGGCTTTGGAGGATGTCCTGGAACTAGCTCTTGTAGATCAGGCTGGTCTCGAACTCACAGAGATCCACCTGCCTCTGCCTCCCAAGATCTGGGATTAAAAGTGTGCACCACCACCGCTGGGCCTCTTGGGGAATATTTTGTGGGTTTGTTGCTTTGTTCTTTGTGGTTTGAGGGACTAAACTCAGGCCTTTGCACATGCCAAGCAAGCACTCTATCACTGAACTACACCCTGGCCTTCTAGCAAATTTCTTTTTTATCTGTTGCCATTGCTCTGCACACACACACACACTGAGGTCAGCAGATGACTTTGTGGAATTGTTTTTTTTTCCTTCCACAATTATGTGAGCTCCAAAGACCAAGCATGTGCAGCAATCTCCTTTACCCCTTTAGCCATCAAAATAGTTTTTAATTCTGGGCTGCAATAGTATCCCTCCATAGGGAATGGGCCTAGGTCCTCCCCCAAATGATATGACAGACTTTGAAGGTCCCTAGTGGAGGGCCTCACTATCCCTGGGGAGGAGTTGGGGATGGGTTGGGGGGTTGGGGGAAAACATGGGAGGATGGGAGGTCGAGGAAATGGGGGGATGGAGGGATGGATGTGTAAATATGAGTAGTAATTAAAGAATTTAAATAAATATTTTTAATTCATTGGATTCCTTATTTTCAGTACACTTACCTCAGCAGAACCATGTCAAAACTACTTACTGGTTAAAAAAAATCTGGATATTTTCTGTGTTCAATTTGATTCCCAATTATCAACATGAGAGAGAGAGAGAGAGAGAGAGAGAGAGAGAGAGAGAGAGAGAGAGAGAACATTGGTTCTAAGAAATTTATGGGGCAATAAAGGCACAGTTCTATTACTCTTGAACTTTTTTTTAATGTATACTTTCAAGTACCAACACCTTCTATTTCAGCACACCCTGATGTGCTACCCTGCTTTATGCTATGTCAGAAGGTAGAGCCAGATGTAGTGGTCCATGTCCATAATGCTACTAGTAGGAAGGCCGAGACAGGAAAGTCAGAGTTTTGAAGCTAGCCCGCACTACACAGGAAAACTCTCTCAAAATAAGAGGATAGTGTGGAGCAGAGGAGGAGGGGAGGGGAGACAGATCTGTAGACTGACTACAAACTTGTCAGCAGTTCTCAGAGGCTCCTGCTAAATAGCTCAAGCTGCATTTTAATCTCCTGCTTACAGTCCTTGCACTTCACTTTGCATCTGGTGTTTGCTGGGATGCATTCTGTAAGGTTGTTGGGCTTGGGTCTGAAAATAATGAAGAGCCATTACATGGGAGGCCACTGGAAGGTGGCTAGAGCATAAAATTCTAGCTATGACAAAGCAGGAAGCAGGATGATCACAAGTTATAGGTCAGTCTGGGCAATTTATGGAAGGGAGAGACAAAGAGAGGGAAAGGGAAAGGGGAGGGAAGGGGAGGGAAAGAGAAGAGAGATGGAGAAGCAAGTGTGTGGACAGGGGACTTCTGTGGAAAGCCTCAGAAAATCTGAAGTTTTATTTCATTTACTTTTTTTTTCTAGCAGTGGGAGGAACCCGGAACTTCACACATGTCAAGCAAGTACATGACCACTGAGTTCATCCCTAGCCCTAAACCATAACATTTCAAAAGATGATTTTAATAGATGAACACATGATACCGGCACCCAAATCCATGTATTATGATAGACTTATCCACTAAAAATCTGTTGAGACATTATAGTCCTCACACAACAATGGTTTTCATTAATAACTTGAGTGAAAATTTCCATTCCCCATTTTGGCTTTCTTATTTTCATACTAGTTTCATCCTTTCTCTGATTTAAGGTTAATAATGAAATAAATGCAATTCAATAGCTAGAGTTTACACAATGCTTTATATGAGGTCATTTTCATTCATGTCACATAACATATTGCATGTGACTTACAGAACTACTAGAAAGATAGCATCAGAAAAAATAACCGGTTTCCCAACAGCTAACTCTAATTCCCTTCCTTTAATAATAAAAAAAGACAAATGTTCAGAATAGTATGTCACAGACTACAAACTAATGTGCAGTTATGCTAACAGAAAATACCAAGATACAAAGTTTAAAAACTTGGTATGGTGGTGCACACCCATGTCAAGCTACTCAGGAGGCTAGGTAGGAGGAGCCCAAGTTCAAGAGGAAACTGAGTAGCTTATTGAGATTGTATCTCAAAAGCCGGTAGGGTAAGAATGCGTCCCGGTGGCAGATCAAGTTTGATCCTAAGAACCAGAATTTTTGTTTTTGTTCGTTGGTTTGTTTTTTTGAGATGGAGTTTCTCTATGTAGAGTTGATTGTCCTGGAGCTCGATCTATAGACCAGGCTGGCCTGGAACTCAGAGATCCATCTGCCTCTGGCCCCCAAGTGCTGGAATTAAAGGTGTGTGCTACCACCACCTGACCAGAACCAGAATTTTTAAAATGAAATAAATAGCTGGGTATAACAGCTTCTGACTTAAATGCCAGCACATAGGAGGCTGGAGCAGGGCAAATGCAGAAAGTCTGAGGCATACAATTCTAAAGCAGTATTAACAGGTCTTTCCCCAAAAAACATGCAGTAAATTTTATGCCAGAAATTTTACAAGATGACATTCTACGTAAGTCGGTAGAAACACACCATGTAGGGAGTGGAAACACAGCACACAGACAGCGGAAACACAGCACATACATAATGTAACCACAACACATAGTGAACAGACACCACAAAGCAGTGGACTCACAACACACACAGTGGACTCATATCACATAGTCAGTGCACACATAACACACACAATGTAAAGCAAGTGGACACATTCTACATAGGCAGAATGAACATGAAGCAGATACACACCACACAGGTGCTGGAAACTGGAGTGATAGTCTAAAGAGAAAAAAAGTCAAAAGCTGAGGGAATAACTCAGGAGCAGTGTGGCTGCTGATATTCATGAGGTACCCCTAAAGCACCACAAAGGGGGAAAACACACAGCAAGGTACCCAGGCAAAGTCTCAATATATGCCAATCATGCTTTCCCTATCACATTATGGTACAAACACCAACCACAGAAAGGAAACTGGCTTCACTCAGCCTTGCTAAGAATGGTGAGTTTGCATTTCAACCATCAGAGAGCTTGATTAGGCCACCAATTTGTGCTATTTATTTTAGATTTCTTCAGGACAGTTTTGGGCAGCAGAGGAGGAGGGTTGCCATAAATTTGAGATTAGCTTGATCTGCATAGTGAGCTCCAGGCTGGCCTGGGTTATATATAGAGAGATCCTATCTCAAAAAATTGAACTTTAATAATGTCAAATACTTCAAGTAAAACAAGTCCAAACATTAACATTTGCTATGCCAGAGTCATCTACTTGGTCTCTGCCACTACCATCACTCTTCCAGTATGCATTTATATCATTCTTATTTTCCAGATCAGGAAATTGAAACTTAGAAAGGTGGATAGCCTATCCAAAGTGAGATTAAAATGCACCACAATATATTGGATTAAGGTCTCTTTATTTCCAAGCACAGCCGGGTGAAACACAGGCCAGAGCTAGGTTAAGAACCCAGCCAGCGCAGCCAGAACAAAGAGAGCGAGCCGTCCCCACGTGCAGTCCTTTAAGAAGCCCCCTTTACGTCATCTCGGCTTTCCTTCACCCCGCCCTTATGGGCGAGTCCCCAGGTCCACCTGGTACCTGCCCCAGGACTATTGGGCGGGGCTAGGGTGACTCCCTACAACTCCCCTTTTAGTCTAAGAGAGGATTAAAACTTAATAGTGTAAAATATCCAAAACTAACCATCATAAGGGTGGAATACAAGAATATACAATAATCCGCTATGATACATCCTATGTCTATTCTAGCTAAGACTTAAAGTCATGTGAAAAAAAGTGTCTAACTTGAACACCTTCTTCCAATCCCAACTCTAAACAATAAGAAGGTCATTCTTAACTAGGCTTACACTACCCTGATACACAATAATGGGGAACGTGGGCGTAGCATCTTCTAGGTTACTTCCTGCTGAAAAGGGACGAAGATGGTCATGTGGGGGCTCTGTGGAAAAAAAATGCCAGTACAGGGAAAGTCTCTAATGAGTTATGTCTAGTCCATGTTAGATGATTTGTTTGATTGAAGATCTACGTTGAAATCCTCAACTTGATTGAAGTCGTTACTCGAGGTTCTGGTTGGAGTGTCAGTCGAAACGGAGTGAGTGAATCCAGTGCAGTCTGGGAGGTGTAGTCCAATTCCTTTTCCGGAGCATGTAGGGATTGCTGTCAGGCTGGGTCTTGATGGCTGTATGGGACTCAAACATAAGTGTCATCAGAGAAATGTTCATTTGTTTATGTATGTGTACCGGGAAAGGTACCTTGACGAACCTTGACTAACAACGATTATGAGAGGGTGTAAAAGAAAAGCCAAGAAAAACAAAGATAGTCCTCTTATTCTTTATTTATTCTGTATTATAGCAATTGGCTTCTTGATATAACACAGAAACTTTTAAATGTTGTTAAATAACATGCTTGGATTTTAGAGTAGGAAAGCCAAACCCAACTCTAAATCCAGTCTCGATTTAGTTGAATAGGGACTAGGAAATGAATAGACATAGAGTTATTCGAGAGACAGCTGTAAATTTTTACCGTATAGCACGTTCCTTTTGTTCGATGGTTATAGCTACGTTCTTTCCTTGAGTATCCATACATGTAATGTCCTTTGACTTATAGAGGGCAGTTCCTCAGAAAATACCTGTCAGTCATCCTTGTCGAGGGGGTTGTCTCCCTCAACTCGAATCTTGATCAATTTTGATGGTATCCAAAGATTTTCTTCTCCTGTGGAGACAAATGCAAAACCCCTACCCCAACGTAATACATGTCCAGGTTTCCATACCGAGGTCAGCACATCTTTGTAATACACTGGTTGGTTCAGTTCAGCTGTTTTTTCCGTAGTCCAGTGTCTTTCCGCAGCTGTCTGCCCACTGTCATTGGCATTAAGAAAGTTTAGCGTTAATAAGGCATTATGTAATCTATGTTTGGGGGGTTTTGACTTACCAGCTTGCCTATGGAGCATCTCCTTAAGTGTCCTGTTAGACCTTTTGACGACTGCTTGTCCTGTAGGGTTGTGTGGTATACCTGTGACATGCTTAATGTTATAATATTTGAAAAACTGTTCTATTTTTGTGGAGACATATGCTGGAGCATTGTCAGTTTTTATCTGTGCCGGTATGCCCATAACTGCCATCACCTCCAGTAGGTGTGTAATAACGGAATCAGCCTTTTTAGAGTTGAGAGCAGTAGCCCATTGGAAACCTGAGAATGTGTCAATGGTATGATGCACATATTTCAAATTTCCAAATTCTGTAAAGTGAAAAACATCCATTTGCCAGATCTCATTCCTCCGAAGGCCTTTAGGATTACATCCCGCTGGCAGTGGAGTTTGGTTATAAAAGGAACAAGTAGGACAGTTTCTCACTATCTCCTTGGCTTGTTGCCAAGTGATGGAGAAGCCCTTCTTTAAACCCCTGCTATTTACATGATGCTTTTTATGAAATTCCGAGGCTTCTAGCACAGTGCCAATCAATAAACGATCGATCTCATCATTGCCTTGTGCCAGTGGGCCTGGCAGACCCGTATGGGATCTGATATGCGTAATGTACAGTGGGTTACTTCTGTTTCTGATTGTTTCCTGTAACTGCAAGAACAACGAGGTTAGTTCAGTGTTATCAGGGACAAATTCTGTAGTCTCTATGTGCAAGACGACTCTTTCTGCATATTGGGAATCAGTAACTATATTAAGAGGTTCTGTAAAATCCATGAGCACCATAAGAATTGCATATAATTCTGCTTTCTGTACAGATGTATATGGACTTTGAACTACTTTACTTACCTCACCTGCTTTATAACCAGCCTTACCTGTTTTGTTAGCATCAGTGTAGAAGGTAAGAACTCCAGAAATGGGAGTTTGTCTTACAATGTGTGGAAGAATCCAAACCGTCTTTTTTATGAATTTAATTCTGTCGGTTTTGGGATAGTTGTTACTAATTGTTCCCAAAAAGTCAGTGAGAGCTATTTGCCAATATTCATTATCCTTCCATAGGGAGGAAATCTCATCATTAGTTAAGGGTACTATAATCTCTGCTGGGTCTTTCCCAGTCAACTGATGAAGTCTTAATTTGTCCTTTAAAATCAAATCAGAAATCTTTTTTATATACGTCTTTAACTTTTTGTTCTGCTTATGTGGCAAGAATATCCATTCCAATATAGTGTCTTCCCTCTGCATCAGAATCCCAGAAGAGTATTCTCTGGATGGCAAGATGACCAGAATGCAGTCTAGATCAAGGTTTATCCGATCTACATGCGCATCCAATATTCTGTTTTCTACCCATTGTAGCTCTTTTTCTGCTTCAGCCGATAATATTCGTGGACTGTTTAAGTCCTTATCACCTTTTAGTGCCATTTTTAAATGCTTTAAGTCATGTCCTTCCACACCAATAATCGTCTGTAGTTGAGATATTTCTCCTAGTAGCTTCTGAAGACTGTTAAGAGTTTGATAACGGTCCCTTCTAATTTGTACCTTTTGAGGTCTGATTCTTTGTAAGTCTATCTTATATCCTAAATAGTTAATAGAATCTCCTCTTTGTATCTTTTCTGGGGCAATTTGTAAACCCCATCTAGGCAGAACTTTCTTAACTAGGCTTACACTACCCTGATACACAATAATGGGGAACGTGGGCGTAGCATCTTCTAGGTAACTTCCTGCTGAAAAGGGACGAAGATGGTCATGGGTACCTGCCCCAGGACTATTGGGCGGGGCTAGGGTGACTCCCTACAACAATATCACCAAACAAGAACATCATCCTTCTCTGCCCTCAGTGGTACTGAAGATAGCACCCAAGGCTTTGATACGCTAAGCAAGCATCTTCTTGCAGATTCACACCACCAAACACTGTTTGATTTTCTTTTCTTTTTTTTTTTTAGAAGAGTGGTGCAAAGTTGCTTTGACTAACCTTGAACTCATCCTGTAGTCCAGACAGACCTCCACCTCATGACCCTCCTACCTCAGCTTCCTGAGTGGCTGGGATTACAGACCTAACCCACCAGGCTAGGATCAGCAAAATTTTCATTCCTAGCTTTGTGCTTGTCTGTCTCTGTACTGAAATGCCATTTTATACCATTGGAAAGCTTTAAAATTTTTCCTTTCCTGTCTTTCTATTTTATTTATTATGTTTTGAGACAGGGTCTCACTATGTAGCTCTGGCTGTCCTGGAACTGGTACTATGTAGACCAGGCTGCCCTTGGATTTACAGAGGTCTGCCTGCCTCTGCTTCCCAAGTGCTGGGATTAAAGGCGTGCACCACTACACCTGGCTTTTAAGAAACTCTTAAAAGCTGATGTCCACAGGAAAGCTACACTCTCTCATAGCCTGTGGAACTAAAAAATTGTATGAATTGTCTTCTTGTCCTGCTCTATTTACTTTACACCCCCTTTCCCAGCCATGTATCATAGAACCCATCCAGATTTTGTACTGTATTAGGGTACCTGCTTGGTAGTAAATTTGTTCACTTGTTTCATTTGCTTGTTGTTTTGGCTTTTTATAAGGCAAGGTCTTGCTGTATAGTCCAGGCTGACCTCAAACTTGTGGCCATCTTGCTACATAAACAAGACAGACCTGAGTTCTGATCTTAGTACCCACATAAAGCATGGTAGCATATACCTGTAATCCCAGCACTGTGGGTGGGAAGCAATGGAAAGAGACAGATCTGAGCTGCTTACTACCTGGCCAGCTTAGCTAATTAGTCAGCTTCAGATTCACCAAAAGACCTTGTCTCAAAAAATAAAGCAACTAAATTAGACATTCCGATGTCAACCTCTGGCCTCCACCAATGGGTGAGAGCACCTGCACAGATACATACACACAGCGCGCGCACGCACACACACGAAGTTCCTCTGAGCCCAAAGATGTGGGGAGAATTGATTGACCAAGAATTCTATGAAGAAGCATTAGACTGTTAATGAGCCATGTTTAAAACAATGTTTTTACTTTGTATTGTGGATATGAAATTTTGCCCCTTTTTTAGAGTCTCACCATGTAGTCCTCACTGGATGCAAGCTTTCCATTCTCCTGCTGCAGACTCAAGAGTGCTTAGATTACTGTTATGTACCAGTGAGTACATATGTTAAAGGTAAAAGATACCAAACTGGGCACTTCTATTTTAATATTCTAGTTTATTAAATTAAAATCCCTAGGGATTAGCAGCTTAGCTCATTTATATTCACATAACCCTTAGCTCTTAAAAAAAGAATGAGAGAACTGAAAACTTATATCTTTCATTTCTAACCAATTGTTACTAAAATAATTTTATATAACAACTTTATTGAGATATACTTTGTACAGCATAGAATTTACCCTACTAAAATGTACATATCACTGATTTCATATATTCACAAGATTCAAGTCACATAATTAATCAACAATCACCACAATAAATTTCAGAACAATTTATCACTTAAAAAAAACTGAGGCCAGGAATGGTGGTGAGCACCTTTAATCCCAGAACTCAAGAGGCAAAGGAAGGTGGATCTCTGTGAGTTACAGGCAAGCCTGGTCTACAAAGTGAGTTCCAGGATAGCTAGAACTACACAGAGAAACTCGGTCTCAAAACAACAACAAAAATCCATCAATTAGTAAAGATAGATAAATAGATAGATAGACACATAGATAGATACATAGACAGACAGACAGACAAAACCACAAGCCAGACACAATAGCATATATCTGTTATCCTAGCATTTGGGAAGCTAAGGAAAAAGTATTATCATGAGTTTAAAGCCAGAGTGGCTTACAGAGTGGCAGCAAGAGCAGTCCCACCTACATAGCAAGACTCTTTCTCAAAAATATCTAAGGAAGACAACCCCTCCCATACAACTTATTATAGGCTCTATTTCCTCATTAACATAGTTCCAAAATGCCTTTTAAAGATTTACCCTTGTAATCATAGATAAGTACAGCTCTTAACTCTCATCAGAGATGCTTGTTTTCTTTATTTATCTGTTTTATTTATTTACTTTATTTTGGTTTTTCAAGTCAGGGTTTCTCTGTGTAACATCCCTGACTGTCCTGTAACTTACTTTGTAGACCAGGCTGGCCTGGAACTCAAAGAGATCTGCTTGCCTCTGCCTGCTGAGTTCTAGGATTAAAGATTCCCACCATTCGCTATCTTCAGTGCATCCTCTCAGTTATATTTAACTCTGCCTCAGGTATGCTTGGTCTCTGGAGGTCCCAGAGAATGTAGAGAAAATGGAAAGTTAACTGAAGTAACTCCGTCTATGTGGCTATGGAAAAGTTATCTATGCTGAGGTGAAATTCTTGGAGACACAGCTGTTTTGGGGTCGATCCATGTGATTGTGCATAAGCCCAATAAACTCATTGGCTTGGCAAGATAATCTTGGGTGGAATAGTTAACTTAGCCTATCATCAGTGATTTATTTAATAAATAGATATTTGTTCATGTCTGCCAGGAAAAGTTCACACAACACAGGCTCAGTGAATTTAATAAGACTGTAAAACCATACAACCATAATACAAGAATAGAAAAAGTATAGCCTCAATTACTGTAGATAGCAAAATCCAACAAAAAATTCAGTAATCTACCTAAAAAACTATTTTTTAAAAATCATATATCCGAAGACCTGGGCTTGTAGCTCAATGGTGGGGTGTATTCACATGCAATGGGGTGTCATCCCCAGCACAACAATAAAGTGTTTTTTGATTAAGTGTGGATTTTCTCAAAAATAGGATAGTGCAGTATCATAAAAGCTATTGTGGCTTGAAAGAAAATGCCCCAAAGGGAGTGGCACTATTAAGAGGTGTGGCTTTGGTGGAGTGGTTTGGCATTGTTGGAGGAAGTGTGTCACTGAGGGGGTGGGCTTTGAGCTCTCCTCCACTCAAGATACTGCCCAGCGTAACAGTTGACTTCCTGTTGCCTGCAAGATATAGGACTTTCAGCTATGTCTCCAGCACCATGTGTGCTTGCACTCTGCCATGCTCCCTGCTATGATGATAATGGACTGAACCTCTGAAACTGTAAGTTAGCTACCCCCAATTAAATGCTTTCATTTATAAGTTGCCATAGTCATGGTGTCTCTTCACAGCAATAAAAAACCTAACTAAGGCAGCAATGTATATAACTTAACACTTTAGCTGTATGAACAGGAAAAATTATATGATACTGATAAAATACCTAGCAAAGCTCTATGTGGTAATTAACAATTTAATTTATAACAAACAAGGAGTAGGAAAGTCAGCTGGGCTACATAGGAAAACTGTCTCAAAAAGAAATAAAAAATAAACAGGGGTGAGAATATTGTTCAATAGTAGAGTACCTGACTGGTATGCATGATACTGTAAACAGAGAAAGAAAGATAGAAAGGGAGGGAGAATGGGAGGGAAGGATGGAGAGGGGGGGATGGGAGACAGGAAGAGATTCAAACCCAAGGCACTGTCCCTGTTAGAACTCTACCACTGTCTTATAACCATTCATAGGGCTATAACCATTTAAAAGCAAGGCCACTGTCAGCCAGGCAGTGTTGGTGCATGCCTTTAATCCCAGCACTCGGGAGGCAGTGGCAGTCCGATTTCTGTGAGTTTGAGACCAGCCTGGTCTACAAGAGCTAGTTCCAGGACAGCCTCCAAAGCCACAGAGAAACCCTATCTCAAAAAACAAACAAACAAACAAACAAAAGCAAACAAAGAAAAAAGCAAGGCCACTGTCCCGGACTTTTACTGGCTTTTGTGACCCTACTTCTCACACTGGGTCACCTTGCCTAGTCTTAATACATGGGGAAGTACTTAGTCTTACTACAACTTCATATGCCATGTTTTATTGATATTCATGGGAGAACTGCCTTTCCCTAAACAGAAATGGAGGAGGAGTGAATTGGCTTATAGGGACAGAGGCAGATGATGTGAGGGACCATTAAGAGAGAAGGGAGGTGAAAGCATGGCTGGGATGTATAATAAATAAATAAAAGCAAGGCCAAAATAAAGGCTCTATTCCAAAGAAAGAACAGAACAAGATGATAAAGAGAACAACAGGACAGCAGAAAGGCACTGAGAAACAGAGTCACAACTCCATGAAAAGAAACTACCAGTAAAAACAAACACCTCAAAAAAAAATCCCCACCATACACTGCATTACAGCACCATGCACCATATCTATTCCAGGAATGCAAGGGTAAATTTATAGGAGAAACTTCTCCAATAACACTTACCACATTGCTGGAATAAATCAGGAAAGCCATATCATTATCTCTGTAGATACAAGAAAATTTGAAAGAATTCAATACCCTCTGTTGACCAAAGACTTAGTAAACTGACTGAGGCAGTAACCAAGCCCCATACTCCTCCCTACTGCTGAGACTGAGCCAGGAGAATCCCTCAAGTCCTGGAAAATAACAACAACAAATAAATGGATAATAGATAAAAACAAGATCCAATAGGTGGAGCAAAAGAGTTTACAAATAAAATCATGGATACAGGAGCTTAATGTTATAATTAAAGTGTTACTAATAATCAAGAGGAAAAAAGTACATTTTTTCTTATCATTCTGAGACATCTACTCTTTAGCCTAGGCTAATCTCACACTCATAGCAATCCTTCTGTGTCAGTCTTGAATTGTAGATTTGTGCTATGAAGTCCAGCCAAAAAAATGAATTTATTTTTAGATTTCTTAGGAGAAAAAAATAAAGACCATTGGCTCACTGAGAAAATAATTAGAATTGGAGCCAAGCTTGTGGTAGAAACCCATAATCCTAGCCCTATGGTGGTTAAAGCAGGAACAAGTTCAAGGCCTTATTGAGCTATATCTATCATTAGACTGTGTCTCAAAAGAAAAATTATCTTAGGGTCTAGGATTGTATATTAGAAGAGACAAATTAAGAAAGAAAAAGTCCTGGGTTCCTGTAACGATAACTCTTTCCGCCAACTGCTTTAGTTTAGCCGCCACATTGGGGCCCCCAAATAACACAAAGAGATTTATACTAGTTACAATGCTGCTGGCCAATGACTAGGATTTCTTATTTGCTAGCTCTCAAGTATCAACCATAACTATTAATGTATATATTTTATAAGGACTTGTCCTAATGAGGACGCCGGCCTTATTCATCCTCTCTTCCCTGGGATCACATGTCGACCATCTTTACTACATTTCCCAGAATCCTCCTACTCTCCTAGTCCTGCCTATCTTGCTTCCCTCTTGGCCAACAGTGTTTTATGCATTAACCAATAAGAGAGACATATACACAGAAGGACTTCCCCCATCAGGTTCCATGTCTGGTACTGTAAAGGGAACACCAATATTGGGAAAATATAGTCATTGTTTGAAAAATCATAAAAAGTTTATAAGATAGTAAATTGCCAGGTGCCTGTGTGTAGCAAGCTCCTCCAAAATTCAACATTCTTTTCAAATTGAAACATTTGCCCTTGGAAGGAGCCAGTCTCACTGACCTCATGGGGCAAGCAGGAGTCAAACATATGGTCACATATATGGAAAGAACAGAAGCTTGGAAATTCTAGAGGGCCCCTACCAACAGTATAAAGAGAGTGACAGTTGCTGTGAGTGGAGGATCTGACCAGCACAACTGCAGAAAGAGATTCAGATCCAAGAGCTGCAGTTTTCAGGAGTCATAACCTAGCTTAGGGTTGGCTTTCTGGTGATGCAGCTGCTTTTGAGTTATCCCTGCTTCTGGTAAGTCCCTCCTTACCAGTCCTCCTATTAGCAATCCCAATAAAAGCTAATTGGTTCATTGGTTTACCAACCTGGACATTGATGAAATACTTATCCATGGAAGGCCCCTCCTAGGGAAGATGCAGATCCAGCTGTCTGGCTCCAGATTTACTGATGCTATGTGTAAATATATCAACTACTACCCAGAGCATCCTAAAGGCCTCTCTATTCTTTTAGTCCATTTCATCAACTAGGCCTTCCTGGATATGAGATAAAAAATGTCAAAAACTGGGTAAGTAACCCCAAGGTCATTTTCTCACTTGACAAGATATGGTCTTCAAGGTATTTAATAACCTGGAGGAGGCCTCGGGGACTAATAAGGAAAGAGAATGTGGCAAGTGATGGTCCCAATGCATGGCAGCACTGTTGTTCCATGACTGTTGGGGCTACCCTGACTCTACTGAGCATGCTAACCATCAATTGAGAGCATCTCCCTGCCTCATGAGGACTTCATCAGGCTGTTAATAACTGGGGCCAATAATGACATTTGAAAATGCCAAAATCCATTCCCCCCCACCTGATCCATGCCAATATTACAAATAAATAGGACACTGAAAACAAGACTAACCCTCTCTCACTGACAGCAAAAGGCCTAGGAACATTACGGCCCTAGGAACCCATGGTTACATCTAACTGTTCCTGAATTGTGAGGAACCCATGGAGGTAGAATACCTCCTTCACCTTGACTGAGAAGGCCCAGGGGCTGACCTTATGGTCGAGTAGCAGGTGTAGCAAGAACTAGAATTAATTTCATTTTGAAAAAAAAAAATCTTGCGGCCCCGTGTTGGTGGCACACACCTTTAATCCCAGCACTCGGGAGGCAGAGGCAGGCAGATCTCTGTGAGTACGAGGCCAGCCTGGTCTCCAGAGCGAGTGCCAGAATAGGCTCCAAAGCTACACAGAGAAACCCTGTCTCGAAAAACCAAAAAAAAAAAAAAGATCTTAAAAGCGTTTTTGGGGTGATTTTTATGTGTATGGATATTTTTTCCTACGTGTTTGTCTTTACATCATATACATGCAGTGCCCTTGGGAACCAGCAGGGTTGTCAGACCTCCCTGCAACTGGAGCTATGGATGGTTGTTAGCTGCCATGTGCGTGGTGGGATTCAAAACCTGGTTCTTTGTAACAGCAGTCAATACTCTTAATTATGGAGCCACCTCTCCAGGCCCTAGAATAGTTTTTTTTGTTGTTGTTTTTGGTTTTTTATATTTATTTATGGGGCCACTTGCTCTGCCGTGACTAACTTTCCTGGAGCACTTTTCCATTCCATCTTTGATCAGTCTCTGTAGAATTGAAACCAACCTTAACAAGGCTGTTTCACAATACCTCTGACATGTTTCATAGAACAACACATCTTTACATAGCCATTTTTTGTATTAATTGTTTTAGCTCAGTCCTAGGGAGTGACATCTTGTCAAAACAGCTCTAACAATGACAAAACTACACTACTGTCACTTGCTCAGGATTGCCCCCATGACTCTGAGCTTTGGCTTCAGGTGCCCTCTTGGTCAAATAGCCAACCTAAAGTTGAAGTAAATAGTCATGGTATTTATAACACACTAGGTTTCAGATATATTCAACTCTCAAGTTTTTTCCTAGATTTCTGATAGTTCCATTCACATATAACAGATGCCCTCACCTATGGCCTTCTCTGGTCTTCAAATTGTTGCCTTAGTTCCAGGGCCCAGCTCCAGCACTCCTGCTGAGAAATCAGATCTAGACTGTAATGCCAGACCTTCTGAACACCCCTCTCCTTATTCCTGGAGTCACATGGCTCACTGGTGGTGGTGGTTATAACCTGGATGGGACCCAGGTTTTCAGGTATTCAATTATCATCTTTATGTAAGTCATTAAATCTGTCTCCTTGTGTAGACAGCACTATGCAGCACACACAAAAAAAAACTGACTTCCTTCACTTATACCCTTCAGCTAGGGGCAAATAAAAGGCTTAATTGATATCTACAACAACTGAGCCTATGTCTTCCACAAGGTTCATGTCAATGCTACCATTTGAGAAAAACAATGTACTATATTAATAATAGAGAAAAATAGGCATTGAGAATATAGGAATTTTCTGCACTATCATAATTTTTCTATATATCTAACATTGTTTTAAAATAAACATATATTTTAAATGACAATATATCTGAGATTGATTCAAAATCACCCAGGATAGAAAGAATAGGGAAAATAAGTTAAGCAAATGTGGCCATGAATTGTAATTGTTAAAGCTGGTGCTGGGTGTAAGAAAGCTCATTCTTCCAGCACTTGGGAGGCAGAGACTGGTGACTCTCTGAGTTGCAGGACAGCCTGGTCTACAAAGTGAGTTGCAGGACAGCCAGGAGGGCTACAAAGAGACACCCTCTGTTGAAAAACCAAAATGAAAAACAAAAAAGAAAGTTTTCTTCTATTTTCTTTTTCTTCTGTATACTAGACATTTTCCATAATAAATATTAAAAATAAAACACACAAAATTTGAAAGATAAGTCCAAATAGCAGAACAAAAAGTATACTAACTTAAGAATGCAAAGAATTCCCCTCTTCTACTTCCTTTAACTTCCATTTCCTTTTGCCATTTTGTATATTCTTTCTTTGCTTTTCATTTCCCTTCCTTACTCCATCCCCCACATTCCATTTTTCTCCTTTTCCTTCCAGAATAATTCCACCCAAAGGCATTAAGATTTACAAAGAATGGTAGGTTTCAGGGTGACAGTTAAGGGGAACAATGGTGACCTGAGACAGGGTTTCTGATCCTGATCTGAGTGACAGGGTGTGAACTGTCACATTCTGTCAGATGTGTTCAGTGCGTATGCATGGAACTCAGGGTTTGATCCCCGGATCTCATTTGAGATAGGAAATTATCTAGCTATGTTCACTGGGATGACTGAAAGGACCAATACCTCTGTAGTAATAGACAGTTCTAGCACCCAGGTTTCAGCTTCTAAATACTATCAAAAAGATGTAGGAATGCTGGAAAAATAACTGATCCTGCAGCTGAGACAGGGAAGATGTGAATACAAAGCACTTCTTATTCCAGAAAGCAAAAAATAATTGAATAATGAAGGAATCTGGTCAAAAAGCCACAGAAGGCTGCAAATGTAGCTCAGTGTTATCGCTTGCTTAATGTCCACAAGACTCAAGTTTTGTTCCCTAGTGTCATGACATAATAAAAAGTGGAGAGGACACAGGAATGAGACTCAAGAGGTCCCCATTAGCTAGGTCTAGCAGAATCTAATTATTAAAGCAAATGATACAGAATAGAAACCCATTGGGTGAAAATGGAAAATAGGAAGCCAAATTTATATTTGTAAACTGAAGTTCTCTGAAGAAGCTGCAGACAGACTTCTTGACCTTGGTGAAGTCAGACACCATGATTGTGGAGAGATGGAAGGTTGTAGGTCAAAAATACCTTGGACTATATTAGCCCTAACATGTTTTCTGGGTTTTTGTTTTGTTTTGTTTTAAAGAGGGGGGTCTTTTGGGTTTTTTTCCCTTTTTTATTATTAATTCAAGTTAAGGAACAAGCTTGTTTCACATGTAAGTCCCTTCTCCCTCTCCCTCCCCTCACCCCCATCCCTCCTCCCCACCTCCAACCTACCCCCACCACATCCACCCACCACTCCCCAGGCAGGGTGGGGCCCCCAACAGAGGCTCCGCAAAGTCCACCAAATCTTCCTGTGCTGGGCCTAGGCCCTTCCCCATGTGTCCAGAGACAGAGCGCATTCCTTCACGTGGGATGGGCTCTCAAAGTCCCCCACACATCAGGGGAAAGCGCCAGTCCACCTCCGGAGGCTCCCCAGAGTGCAGGGGCCTCCCCGATGGCATCCATGATCAGGGGGCTGGATTAGTCCCGTACTGGCCTCCCAAAGAGCGTCTGGGGTCGATATGCTTTCCCTTTTTCAGGCCAGCTGTTTCTGTGGGTTTCTCCAACCTGGTACAGACCCCTTCGATCTTCATTCCTCCCTCTCTTCAACTAGGTTCCAGATTTCAGCTCAGTGTATTTCTGTGGATGTCTGTCTCTGCTTCCATCAGCCACTGGATGAGGACTCTAGGATAGCATAGAGAGTAGTCATCACTCTCATTATAGGGGAGGGGCTTCTAGGCCATCCTCTCCTCCACTGCCTGGACTGTCAGATCGTGTCATCCTTGTAGGTCTCTGGAGATCTCCCTAGTTCCAGATCTCTTCTCGGACCTATAGTGGCTCCCTCTGATATGGTATCTCTCATCCTGCTCTCTCTCCTCTATTCTTCCCCCAACTCAATATTTCTGCCCCTCCATTTCCTCTCCTCTACTCTTCTTCTTGTGCTCTTATTGTGACAGCACCCTAAGAGAGGGTCTTTTGATGTAGTTCTAGAGCTCATGACCTTCCTGTCCTCACCTCCCAAATACCTACATTATAAGCCTGCACTCTCACACCCAGGCTTTAGACCTTTGTAACAGCCACAATGTGACCTAGCATCCATTTTTACATAAAATTCCTGTAAATGTGTCAGTTAGCATGATTCATCTCTAGCAACTCCTAAATTAAGAATGAAGGATGTGATACAGACAACTTCATATATCACACATTCCCCCATGTTACTTAGTCCACTTACCTGCTGACTCTACCTAGGAATTTTGTAAACAAATTGATACATGGATTTCTTTTCTGTGAGCATTAAAGTTAATACAGTATTTTTCATTTTGTGAGATGATATTCAATGTAACTCAAATCTATTTTCCTGGGCCATGGTTCCATATTTTGGAGCTCAGAATACGCTAGTTTTTTATTTCCTTAAAGCAAAAGTTTTTGTGGTTCAAATTATTGTACATGTACATACTGAAAGAGTAAACTGAACTTTAATAAGTGATGTGATATTTACACAGGTTCAAAGAACCTCCTGACTAGATTCCTATTCCTTTTTTTGAGACAGAATCTCAGTACATTGCTTTGGCTGGCCTGGAACTTGCTCTGTAGACCAGACTGGCCAAGAATTCACAGAGATCCACCCACCTCTGCCTCCAAAGTACTAGGATTAAAGGCTTGTGTCACCACCACCTGGCCTGCATTGCACTTTTAATGTTTATATAATCTTGAGAGTATTTTGAACTAAAAATGAAGAGGATAAAGAAAATAACCTGCCAGGTATGTTCATGCACACCTGTAATTTCAGCACTCAGGAGGCCGAAGTAGAAGGAGTGCCAAGAAGATGAGGCCAGTCTGAACTATATAGTGAGTACCAGATACTCCTGTGCTACATAGCAACAACAAGTTTCAAAAACCCCAACCAATGAATAAGAGAGAGAAAGATAAATAAAAAACAGTATCCCCAAAGAAGCAGAGACATAGCAAAGAAAGAAGGCAAGACATACTGTAGAAGAGAAAGGGGTTCTCCCTACACTGTTTAAAGGTTCAGTCTTGGAGAAAATGCAGACAGTAGACAAATGAACAGGAGAGAAGCATACTAATTGAATATATACGCATGAGCACAGAAAGCCTCACAAAATAGGAGGCTTAAAAAGTAGCTAAATGTTTGAGGCTTAAGTAGCTTTCTGAGCTACAGAACGAAAGAGACGTGGACTTTGAGGTGGACAGGTAACAGAGACATTCTGTGGGAAGGTAAGGAGGAACACTGGAAACAAGGGTAATTTGCTCTCAAGTGAGAGTCCTCACAGTGTATGGCTGTTCTGCCTCCACCACCAACCACCCCACTCCACCCCGCCACACACACACACCGTGAGTTAATCTTACTTGTTTGGTGAGATTGTGAGAAGGCAGCTCAAAAAATTGTATTTCTTTTCTTTTACTTTAAATTAATTGTTTAAGTTAACATATCACGTAGTGGGTTTCACTGTGCCTTCTTTTCTCCTCCACCCATTTAAATGGTTAAACTTTTGTGCATGTATATTGTATGTTAAGGTCTCTCTTTTTTTTCTTTTCTTTTTTTTTTTGAGACAGGGTTTTTCCGTGTAAGAGGCCTGACTGTCCTGTAACTCACTCTGTAGACCAGGCTGGCCTAAAGGCACGTACCACCACCACCCAGAAAGCTCGCCTCCCTTCTATTAGGCCCCTCTGTCCTCACAGTTTTCTTTCTATTTTCATGCCATAAATACACACAGGATTTTATGCATCTGCATAAAACATAGGAACCACAAATAAGAGAAAATATGTGACATCTGTGCTTCTGAGAATCGCTTGATTTAATTAATATGATTATCTCCAGTTGTGTCCATTTAATGCAAACAACAGGACTTTGTTCCATTGGGTCTATATTTGCCTTATCCATTCCCTCTACTGGTAGATACTTTGATTGGTTCCAAAACTTAGCTATTGTAAAAAAAAAAAAAGTGCAGCAGTAAACATTGATGTGCAAGCACGTCTGTGATATGTTGACTTGAAGCCTTTGGGTAAATACCCAGGGATTGTCTTTCTGGACCAAATGGAAGATCTCCTTCTAATTCAAAAAGAAATCACCATGTTTCTAGGAGTTGAGCTATTGGAAGTTTCTGCTGGGTGTGCCTGCCTTTGTGACCCTGACTCTTCTTTCTTCTCTTTTGTGTTTTTCTTTTGGATGCTGACCAAAGCTTCCAAATGCTTTGAAACTCCCTAACTAAATGATTTGGGCTTCCTTAAGCTGAGTGACTTAAATCTCATGATCTCCATACTCCTCCTTCTGGCAGCTGTGAGATTACAGTTTGCTGGGGCCTCACATTCATGATAATCCTCCTGCCTCGGCTTCCTGAGTAGTGGGATTACAGGCCTGAGTGAATATGGCTGACTCTCTTGACTTTCAGTTCTTTTTAAGTTGTAGATAGATGATACTCACCAGATATTTGCTTCCTAAATACTTTCCCCCACTGTGTAGGTTGTCATTTTCTCCTTTCTTCATAGACTCCCTTTAAAAAACATTTTTTTTATGGGGGAGGAAAGCATCTATGTGGAGTTGGTTCTATCCTTCTATCTTTATGTGACCTCCTGGGATTGAACTAAGGTCATCAGGCTCAGAAGCAAGCAATTTTACTTAGTGAGCCTTCTCATTGGCCATACGGTATACCTTGATGTTCAAAAAATGTACTTGTTTTTTATTATTCTATTATAATTTATTAATTAATTTTTGCTAATTTTCAATACAATAGTACCATCACAGACAGGTCGTCGAACAAAGTAGCTATTTAGTCTTGTAATTTGTTAATTTTCACCTTAAGGACTACACTCCTTATCACATTTAAGTTCCACAAATTCTCGTCTGTGCTCATGCCCCATGCTGCTCACAATTGCCTCTCCTCATCCATTAAATTCCAAACTTTCTATTTCTTGGAGATTTAAGGTGGCTTCCAAAATACCCACAACAACCCCAGTAGCAGAAGTTGAAAGAAACAATGAGGAAGTTAAAATCAAATTCAGATTTGGGATAACATAGAAAACATATTTCTGTAAGTTCTGTCATTCTTTTCTGATAGCTTTTTGTTTGTTGAATATTTATTTAAATAAAATAAAATAAGATAGAACAAAAACTAACATGTCAGAAATTGAGAAAACAAACAAGCAGAAGGAAAATGCCCAAAAGAAGGCATAAGAAAGTTGTAAAAATTTGTAAAACCCCATTTATCTTTTATATTTTCAGAGTTTTATTACTTAGTGTCAGGTGTCAAACACATATCCAAATTCCACTTTTACAGCTGGATATCCAGCCTCCCAGCACCATTTGTGGATGTTTTCTCCACAGTGAGTTCATAGTACTCGCATGTAAATTAAAAACAGAAACCACTTCTGTATCACTTTTTCATGACCTAAGTTTAATTTCACTTTTATCACTGTTATCGTTTCTGAACAATTTAGAGCAAGCCACTTATCTCTTTTGAATCTGATTTTCTTACAAAATGAAAATACTAATAGAACTTATAGAATTTGAGAGAGAATTAGATGCAGCACTTATGAGAAATTAGTTTGTAAAGTAATAGAGGGCTTGGGGTATAGCTCAGTAGTAGAACAATAGTCTAGCTTGCACAAGGCCCTATATTTGATCCCTGGCCGAGCAACATTTCAAAAAAAAAAAAAAAAACAAAAAACAGGAGAGACAGGGCTAGAGAGATGGCTCAGCACATATTGCTATTGCAGAGGACCCTAGTTCAGTACCCATTACCTACATGGTGGCTCACAAACATCTATGACTCCAGTCCCAGGGCATCCAAATCCTCTTCTGACCTCCACAGACACCAGTCACACACATGGTACACATGCATACAGGCAGACAAATACTCAAAGGCACAAAAAATCTTTAAATAAACATTTTATATACTTACATATTCTTTTGTAATAAAAAGTGTCATGTTTATTGTAATATTTAGTTTCATTTTTAATTAATATTATTTGACAGTTACTGTAACTGAAAATTCATTACCAGGGGAGCAGAAAACATTAAGAAGTAATTAAATTCTTCAGTGAATAACGTTACTGGACCATGCATTTAGAGAAGCTGTGTTTAATAGTCTGGAGTCTGTTTTACCACTGAAATATCCTTAGGCCCTTCTAACTGCCATTTTATCCAGTTCCCGAAATTGCATTGCCACTAAAACTTTATCAGTTATGAAGTATGACTTCATAAGTTTGAAATTTTAATTTTCGCTTTGAACCTGTCTGAGTAAAAAGTAACAGAACACCACCACCATGTGAGTTACAAACAGGTGGAATAAAAACAAAAGCAGTACCTATGTAAACAGCAAATCATCAGTGCCATTTAACTGTTTCACAGTGCTAATGAGTAGTGCTTACAAGAAAAGGTAGTGACAGCCGGGCGTTAGTGTTGCAAACCTTTAATCCCAGCACTCAGGAGGCAGAGGCAGGAGGATCTCTGTGAGTTCGAGACCAGCCTGGTCTACAGAGTGAGTTCCAGGACAACCTCCAAAGCCACAGAGAAACCCTGTCTCGAAAACTCAAAAAGAAAAGGTAGTGACAGTGCATTGCATGACACTCTGCTCAACAACTCACTTAAGTGGCAGTGCTCGGTACAAAAATTATTCAGTCCAGTAGACAATGTTTTGTATGGTCAAGATAATAAGAATCTTTTCTAAAATTAGGTTGAAAAATGCAGAAGGTCTTGATAATTACCAGTTATCACAAGACTAAAATCACAATCATTAATTAAAATTTTCCCTTTACAAAGTCAGTAATGATCCCATTCCAAGAATTAAACAATACGAATTTTTAAATCACTATACTATACATTTTAGCCTTTAATTCCCACACTTGGGAAGCAGAGGCAGACCAATCAATCATTGTGAGTTCAAGAACAGCCTGGTCTACATGGTGAGTTGCAGGATAGTCAGAGTAATGTAGAGAGACCATGTCTCAAAAACAACAAAAATACTGTATATTTTAAGCCAAAGAAACTTTTCACTTCAGAAGGTAATTCTTTTACATTTCTAATATTCTCTGTTCAGAACCGATAGCCATTTTAAACCAGGATTTGAATAGTGTTTATAATCTAAAGCCATTTTTTTCACACGATGCTTTTCACTTAAGTTCATAAGCTTCAAAATTACAAATGACTGTCAGTTTTAAAGAAGCTTTACTTCGGGTTGAGTAAATGATTTTATTTTATTTTAGTTTTTAAAGACAGGGTTTCTCTGAATAGTCTTGGCTGTTCTGGAACTTATTCTGTAGACCAGGCTGGCCTCAAACTCACAGAGATCTGCTTGCTTCTACCTCCTGAGTGCTAGGATTACAGGTGTGTGCCACCACCACCCTGCAAGTAAATGCTTTTTTTTACTACCATTATCATCATCTTTATTTTTAGGGAAGAGAAAATAGGATCTGACCCTTTAAGGAAACAGCTATCTGCCTATGGAGCCAACACTTTGGCTTCTCATAACCTTCCACCTCAAGCCAAGGCTTCAAATTATTTTTTAATTGAAATTTTTCATACAATATATTTTGATCATGATTTTCCCTTCCCCAGATCATCCCTACCTCCATACCCACCAAACTTAATTCTCTGTTTCCCTCTCTCTTTAAAAGAACAGACAAAAACAAAAACAAGAAATACACACACACACACACACACACACAGAGGAAACCAAATTATACAATCAAAGGGCCAATTAAACAAACAAAAACCCAAACAAAGCAAAATGAGACAAAAAATCTACAAAAATACATTTGTTTTATGTTGGACATGGTGCCTACCCCAAAGTTTGGTTAACATTTCCAGTGAGATTCCACTGGAGAAAACTTATTTCTCCTTTGCCAGCAGGTATCAAGTGCAGATAGCTTCTTTGTCAGAGGAGGGAGCACATGTCCACTTTCCCCTTTTAGTGCTAGGACCCTATCTGGCTTGAACCTTTGCAGGCCTCTGCATGCTGCCACAGTCTGACTTTGTATGTGCATTGAACCTGTTGTGTCTAGGAGATACACTTTTCTTGGTGGCATTCATCCCCTCTGGCTCTTGCAATCTTTTCACCTCCTCTTCTGCATAGTTCCTTGAGCCTTAAGGAGAGGGGGTTGATGAAGACATCCCATTTGTTACTGAATGCTTCAAAGTAAATGCTTGGGGCTAGTAATAGTTTTTTCAGATTTTAGGGTATTTACGTAACACTTTGAGGATGGGATAGAAGTCTGAATAAAATGTCATTTATTTTTCTTCTAGCTTGAAGGAAATTTTACGTAACATTTTAGTGCACCTGTGTTTTGACTGCAACCACCACAAGATCTGGTGTGGAATTTTCCACTTTTGGCAGCATGCCTGAACACAGGTGTCAGATTTTGAGCACTCTGGGGTTTTTTGGGGGGGGGAGGTTGTTTTTTGAGACAGGGTTTCTCTGTGGCTTTGGAGGATGTCCTGGAACTAGCTCTTATAGACCAGGCTGCTCTCGAATTCACAGAGATCCTCCTGCCTCTGCCTCCCAAGTGCTGGGATTAAAGGAGTATACCACCCACACCCAGCTTGCACTCTGGGTTTTGAATTTTCAGGTTAGGTTTGCTCCACTGGTAGCACAAATGGAAACTTATGATACCTGCTGGTAGACATCAACAAGCTTCAATTTCCAAGCCTAAGAGTTACTACAGTGTTTATTGAGGTGAGATGTGAGTTAATTTACCAAATAATACTATCATAAAATTGGATACCTTAGTAAACCCTTCCAAAGTTGCAGAATTTACTAGATGATTTTTCTCTACTTGCAAAGCCCATTTACTCCTTCAATCCTTTCTAAACCGTTTAGCCTTTGAAATATTTCCTTGATGTTTTTCTTTCTTTTTTGTTCCCTCTCTCTGGCTTCAATCATCTTGGTCAAATTCCAGGACCATATAGCACTAGCTAAGAACAGTGGAGTGAAAGCCAAAATACCTGTGATAAGGAAGTCCTGCAGTCCACTGCACAACATACATGGCCCAAGCATTTATGTTGAGCATTTTATGATGTAGTAGTGAACTTTAATTTTTTTCCCCAGGGATCATCAGTGAACCAATAACAATTGGTTTTTCTTAGTTCTGCTACACACTTTGCAGAGGCTTAAATACTCCAGGCCAGAAGCATGAAAGCCATACCTACGTATTCTTTTCTGAAGCAGAGTCTTGCTATGTAGCCAAGAGTGGCTTTGAACTGTCAATTCACCTTACTTAGTTTCTCGAGTGTTGTGAAAACAGAAATGAATCATCATGTTCAGCTGCCATTGAAAATATGAAAAGCTAACATTTAGGTATCACATAACGCTGTAGGTGATAAAATTGAGGCACATGTAAATGCAGTGACTTGCTGAAAATCCCATGATTTACTGATGATGAATTGATTCTTTAACCCAGACATTCTGACTTGAGAATGTGTACTTACTCACTTCAGTAGGCTGTTTCTCTTTTTAAATGTAAATTAAAAAATAATGTGGGGCTAGCAGTTTATCTCCGTCAGAAAGTGTTTGCCCACCATGAGTAAGCCTTTGGGTTTGACCTTCAACACCATACAAAACTAACTAGTCCCGAGCTGAGGGGATGGTTCAGTGGTTAAGAGCACTGGCTACCCTTCCAGAGGACCTAAGTTCAATTCCCAGCAACCACATGGCAGCTCACAACCATCTCTAACACCAGTCACTGAGGATCTGACTCTCTTTCCTGGACTCCAAGAGTACCACACACATGTGGTACACAAACATACATGCAAGCAAAGCATTCATCTATAGAGAAAATATTTTTTAAATACCCAAAGCCTTAAAAGTTTAAGAGAAAAAATAGGCAAAGGCAATGAATTCTAACATCATGTAGAACAATGACATGAGTTACAGTTCACAACTTTTTATATCATTTATGAAGATTTATACTAGTCAGTCTTCTATGTTACAACAAAATGCTTAAGATAATCATCTTAAAAGGAAGAAATATTTACTTTATTAGTTGACTTTTGTGGTATTGGGTGGTGGGGAGCCAGGACCTGGCACATGCTAGTCAAGTAAGCTACCAATGAGTTACATCCCCGCCTCTTTAACTATTTTTGCTTATTTGCTTTTGGAGACAGGGTCTTACTATGTTCTCCTGGTGGTCCGGAAACTCTCTTTGTAGGCCAGGCTAGCCTCAAACTCACCGAGATTTGCCTGCCTCTAATTGAGTACTGGGATTAAAGCTGTTCACCACCACCACCTGGTCCCTCTTTTTTACTTTTTATTTTGAGGCATGTTCTCTCTAAGTTGCCCAGGCAGGCCTTGAACTAGCATCCTACTGCTTCCTCTTTTTTGGCAACTGAGATTACAGGTATGTATAGGCCTGGAAAAGATGTTGATTTTGTCTTTGTCTCACAGTTTCAGAGGTTTCAGGTCATGGTTGATTGTCCCATTGCTTTGAGGCCTGTAGTGAGGCAGTCAATGGAAGCACATGACAGATGAAGCTACCCACATTATGGCAGCCAGAAGTGACAGAGAAAGTGACATAATTTCTTCTTTAAAAATAATATTTCAGGAGACATCTGACGCCAGGGATCTGCTCACCGGATCTGAACTCTGCAGCAGGATCCGGCACACCCGGACACTGCACGAGGCCCCGCTAACAGTGCCACCTCCATCCACAAGAGAGGACAGACATCAGAGTATTGGATCTGTGTGCATCTACCAGAAGGGAACCTTGGTCCCATACCCACCAGGAGAGGAAGAGACTCCTGCTACACCCACCAGAAGAAAGGATGAGAAGAGGACAAGGTAAAAGCACATTCAACATTAGAAAACCCAATATGACACCGCCAGAGACTAGGAACCGTACACCAGCAAGACCTGAACATCACAAGGCAGATGAACCACAAGAGAATGACCTTAAAAACATCTTAATGAAAATGGTAGAGGACCTCAAAAGGACATGAGAAAATCCCTTAAATAAATGGAAGAAAAAAAACAAACCAAAAAAATACAAGATATTAACAAATCTCTCAAGGAAACAGTTCAAGACCTAAAAGCTGAAATAGAGACAATAAAGAAAGCACAATCTGAGAGAATGCTGGAAATAGAAAAGCTGGGTAAATGATCAGGAACTACAGACATAAGCATAACCAAAAGAATATAAGAGATGGAAGAGAGAATCTCAGGAGATGAAGATACACTAGGAGAAATAGACTCATCAATCAAAGAAAATCTTAAGTCCAACAAATTCCTAACACAAAATATCCAGGAAATATGGGATACCATGAAGAGACCAAACCTAAGAATAATAGGTATAGAAGAAGGTGAAGAAATCCAACTCAAAGGCACAGAAAACATATTCAACAAAATCATAGAAGAAAACCTTCCCAACCTAAAGAAAGACTTGCCAATGAAAATACAAGAAGCCTACAGAACACCAAATAGACTGAACCAAAAAAAAAGGTCTCCTAGCCACATAATAATCAAAACACCAAACGTACAGAATAAAGAGAAAATATTAAGAGCAGCAAAGGAAAAAGGTCAAGTAACTTATAAAGGCAAACCTATCAGAATTACACCTGACTTTTCCATGGAAACTCTTAAAGCCAGAAGGTCCTGGATAGATATTCTACCTCCACTAAGAGACCATGGATGCCAGCCCAGACTACTATACCCAGAAAAGCTTTCAATCAATATAGATGGAGAAAAAAGATATTCCATGAAAAAACCAGATTCACACAATACATATCCACCCATCCAGCCTTACAGAAAGTTCTGGAAGGAAAACTGTAACCCAAGGAAGTTAACCGCAACCAAAAAAATATAGGCAATAGACAATCCCACTTTACCAACAGCCAAAAGGAAAAAGGGATAGAATCCCACACATAATTTCGCCACCATCACCAAATCAAAAACAAACAAGAATGAACAATCAATGGTCATTAGTATCTATTAACATTAATGGTCTTAACTCGCCTATAAAAAGACACAGATTAGCAGAATGGATAAGAAGACAAAATCCATCCTTCAGTTGCATACAATAAACACACTTCGACTTCAAAGACAAATGGTACCTAAGAAATAAAGGTTAGGGAAAGATTTTCTAATCAAATGGACCCAAGAAACGAGAGGGGGTAGCAATCCTAATAGCCAACAAATTGGACTTTAAACTAAAATCAATCAAAAGAGAAGAAGGAGGTCACTTCCTACTCATCACAGGAGAAATCCATGAGGATGAAGTCTCAATTCTGAATATTTATGCCCCAAATACAAAGGCATCCACATTTCTAAAAGAAACATTACTAAAACTCAAATCACACATAAAACCACACACACTTATAGTGGGAGATTTCAACACCCCACTCTCACCACTGGACAGAAAAACCAGACAGAAATTTAACAAAGACAAAGGAACTAATAGAAGTTATGGCCCCTCCTTCCCTTTCTGCCGACTCATCACAGACCAGGCCTAACTCCTTCAGAGGGAGGAGACTACGAGGAGAGGCAAGACCATCCAGAGCTTCGGACATTGAATTCCTGGCCCACACACACTACAGTGTAACAAGAGGAGATAGAGAGATCCTTCCTGCACTCACTGGAAAAAGATATGGGAAGAAGACAGAATAAGAACTCGCTCAACAACAGAGAGACCAATATGACACCGCCAGAATCTAGGGACTCCACTCCAGCAAGACCTGAAAGCCCAACATAGTGCATGAAGAAGAGATGGACCTCAAAAATTATCTCAGCAAGATGATAGAGACCTTCAAAGAGGAAACAAGAAAATCCCTTAAAGAAATAGAAGAAAAAGCAAGCAAAAAATTACACGAAATGGAGGAAAAGACAAACCAAAAAATTCAAGAAATAAACAAATCTCTTAAAGAAGCTAAAGAAACCCAAGATAAAACAACCAAACAAGTGAAGGAAGCTCTTGAAACAGTTCAAAGCATGAAAGCTGAATTAGACACAATAAAGAAAACACAGAATGAGGCGATGCTGGAAATGGAAAGACTGGATAAATGATCAGGATCTAAAGACGTGAGTATAACTAATAGAATCCAAGAGACAGGAGAGAGAATCTCAGGTATTGAAGACTCGCTAGAGGATATACATGCATCAACCAAAGAAAACCTCAAGTCCAACAAATCCCTAACTCAAAATATCCAGGAAATAGGGGACACCGTAGAAAGACCAAACCTAAGAATAATAGGTGTAGAAGAAGGTGAAGAAACACTGCTCAAAGGTACAGAAAACATATTCAACAAAATCATAGAAGAAAACTTCCCCAACCTACAGAAAGATATGCCTATGAAAGTACAAGAAGCTTATAGGACACCAAACAGACTGGACCACAAAAAGAAGTCCCCCTGACACATAATAATCAAAACTCCAAATCTACAGAATAAAGAGAAAATATTAAGAGCTGCAAAGGAAAAAGGCCAAGTAACATATAAAGGCAAACCAATTAGAATCACACCCGACTTCTCAATGGAAACTCTGAAAGCCAGAAGGTCTTGGATAGATATCCTACAAGCACTAAGGGAGCATGGATGTCAACCCAGACTACTGTACCCAGCAAAACTTTCAATCACTATAGATGGAGAAAACAAGATATTCCATGACAAAAACAGATTTAAACAATACATATCCACAAATCCAGCACTACAGAAGGTTCTGGAAGGAAAACTCCAACCCAAGGAACATAACTACATGAACAAAAACATAGACAATAGATAATCTAATTTTGCCAAACACAAAAAGAAGCAGGAGGGCAAAATCCACACACAATGACACCACCAACAATAAATCCAAAACAAACAAGAACCAACGAACAATGGACATTAATATCCCTAAATGTCAATGGTCTTAACTTACCCATAAAAAGATATAGGCTAACAGAATGGATACGAAGACAGAATCCATCCTTCTGCTGTTTACAAGAAACACACCTCAACTTCAAAGACAGGCGATACCTCAGAGTAAAAGGATGGGAAAAGATTTTCCAATCAAATGGCCTCAAGAAACAAGCCGGTGTAGCAATCCTAATATCTAACAAATTGGACTTTAAACTAAAATCAATCAAAAGAGATGAAGAAGGGCATTTCATACTCATCACAGGAAAAGTCCATCAAGATGAAATCTCAATCCTGAACATCTATGCTCCAAATACGAAGGCACCCACATTTGTGAAAGAAACATTACTAAAGCTCAAACCACACATAAAACCACACACACTTATAGTAGGAGACTTCAACACCCCCCTTATACCACTAGACAGGACCACCAGACAGAAACTTAACAAAGCAACAAAGGATCTGAAAGAAGTTATGACCCAACTGGGGATAACGGATATCTATAGAGCATTCCATCCAAACTCAAAAGAATATACCTTCTTCTCAGCACCACATGGCACCTTCTCTAAAATTGACCACATAGTAGGCAGCAAAGCAAACCTCCATAGTTACAAAAGAATTGAAATAACCCCCTGTATCTTATCAGACCACCATGCATTAAAGCTAGAATTTAGCAACAATACAAATGGCAGAAAACCTGCAAACTTTTGGAAAATGAATAACACCCAATTCACCATTCCTGGGTTGAGGAAGAAATAAAAAAACAAATTAAGGACTTTCTAGAATCTAATGAGAATGCAGACACAACATACCCAAACTTATGGGACACTCTGAAAGCAGTGCTAAGAGGGAAGTTCATAGCACTAAGTGCCCACATGAAGAAACTAGAGAAAAGTCACATTAGAGAACTGACAGAACAACTGAAAGCACTAGAGCAAAAAGAAGCAAACTCACCAAGGAGGAGTAGACGCCAGGAAATAATCAACCTGAGAGCTGAAATCAATAAAGTAGAAACTAGGAAAACATTACAAAGAATCAATGAAACAAAGAGTTGGTTCTTTGAGAAGATCAACAAGATAGACAAACCTCTAGCCAAACTAACCAAAAGGCAGAGAGAGAGCATGCTAATTAACAAAATCAGAAACGAAAAGGGGGATATAACAATGGACACTGTGGAAATCCAGAAAATCTTTAGGTCATACTTGGAAAATCTGTACTCCACAAAATTTGAAAATCTAATGGAAATGGACAGTTTCCTGGATAAATATCACTTACCAAAATTAAATCAAGATCAGATAAACAGTTTAAATCGACCCATAACCCCTAATGAAATAAAAGCAGTCATCAAAAGCCTCCCAACCAAAAACTGCCCTGGGCCAGATGGCTTCACTGCAGAATTCTACCAGAAATTTAAACAAGAGCTGATACCAGTACTCCTCAAACTGTTCCGCACAATAGAAGCAGATGGGATATTGCCAAACTCTTTCTACGAGGCTACAATCACTTTGATACCCAAGCCACACAAAGATAAGACTAAGAAAGAGAACTACAGACCGATATCCCTCATGAACATCGATGCTAAAATACTCAATAAAATATTGGCTAATCGAATCCAAGAACATATCAGAAAAATCATCCACCATGATCAAGTAGGCTTCATCCCAGGGATGCAAGGATGGTTCAACATACAAAAAACCATCAATGTAATCCACCATATAAACAAACTGAAAAAGAAAAACCACATGATCATCTCACTAGATGCTGAAAAAGCCTTTGACAAAATCCAACATCCCTTCATGATAAAGATCTTGGAGAAAACAGGAATAACAGGAGCATATCTAAACATGATAAACTTGATATACACCAAACCAATAGCCAACATCAAAGTAAATGGAGAGAAACTTGAAGCGTTTCCTCTAAAATCAGGAACAAGACAAGGCTGTCCACTCACTCCATAACTCTTCAATATTGTACTTGAAGTTCTAGCTAGAGCAATAAGACAAGAACAGGGGATCAAAGGGATACAAATTGGAAAGGACGAAGTCAAACTTTCACTATTTGCAGATGACATGATAGTCTACATAAGTGACCCGAAAAACTCTACCAGGAAACTCCTACAGCTGATAAACACCTTCAGCAAGGTAGCAGGATACAAAATTAACTCAAAAAAATCTGTAGCCCTACTGTATACAGATGATAAACTCAATGAGAAAGAAATCATGGAAACATCACCTTTCACAATATCCACAAGCAACATAAAATATCTGGGGGTAACACTAACCAAAAAAGTGAAAGACCTGTACAATAAGAACTTTGAGACTTTAAAGAAAGAAATTAAAGAAGATACCAGAAAGTGGAAAGATCTCCCGTGCTCTTGGATAGGCAGAATTAACATAGTAAAAATGGCAATCCTACCAAAAGCAATCTACAGATTCAATGCAATCCCCATCAAAATCCCAACACAGTTTTTCACAGACATTGAAAGAACAATACTCAACTTTATATGGAAAAATAAAAAACCAGGATAGCCAAAACAACTCTTTACAATAAAAGATCTTCTGGAGGCATCACCATCCCTGACTTCAAGCTCTACTATAGAGCATAGTTCTGAAAACAGCTTGGTATTGGCACAAGAATAGACAGATAGACCAATGGAATCGAATTGAAGACCCAGATATTAACCCACGCACCTACGAACACCTTATTTTTGACAAAGGTGCTAAATCTATACAATGGAAAAAAGATAGCATCTTCAACAAATGGTGCTGGCACAATTGGATTCGGACATGCAGAAAATTGCAGATAGATCCATACCTGTCACCATGCACGAAACTTAAGTGCAAATGGATCAAAGATCTCTCCATAAATCCAGCCACACTGAATCTTCTAGAAGAGAAAGTGGGAATAACCCTTGAACAAATTGGCACAGGAGAACGATTCCTGAACATCACGCCAGAAGCACAGACACTGAGATCTGCAATCAATAAATGGGACCTCCTGAAACTGAGAAGCTTCTGTAAAGCAAAGGACACAGTCAGTAAGACAAAATGACCGTCCACAGAATGGGAAAAGATCTTCACCGACCCCACATCTGACAGAGGACTGATTTCCAAAATATACACGGAGCTCAAGAAGCTAGCCACCAAAACACCATACAATGAAATTAAAAAGTGGGGTGCAGAACTAAACAGAGATTTTTCAACAGAGGAATCTGAAATGGCTGAAAGACACTTAAGAAAGTGCTCAAAATCCTTGGCCATCAGAGAAATGCAACTCAAAACAACTCTGAGATACCACCTCACACCTGTCAGAATGGCTAAAATCAAAAATACCAATGACAACCTATGCTGGAGAGGATGCGGAGAAGAAGGAACACTCCTCCATTGCTGGTGGGAGTGTGAACTTGTAAGACCACTTTGGAAATCAGTATGGCGGTTGCTCAGAAAAATGGGAATCAATCTACCTCAAGATCCAGCCATTCCTCTCTTGGGTATATACCCAAATAGTGCATGTTCATACAACAAGGACATATGTTCAACCATGTTCATAGCAGCATTGTTTGTAATAGCCAGAACCTGGAAGCAACCTAGATGCCCCTCAACTGAAGAATGGAAAGAGAAAATGTGGTACATTTATACAATGGAGTACTACTCAGCAGAAAAATGCAATGGAATCTTGAAATTCACAGGCAAATGGATGGAACTAGAAGAAACCATCCTGAGTGAGGTAACCCAATCACAAAAAGACAAACATGGTATGTACTCACTCATATATGATTTTTAGACATAGAGCAAAGGTTTACCAGCCTATAATCCTCTTCCCAAAGAAACTAGAAATCATGAATGACTCTAAGGGATAAATGGACCCCAGGAATTGGAAGTGGCATGAACTCCCGAGCTAATTGAGAGCATGAGGGTAGGGGAGAGGGTGCTGCCACAATAAGAGCACAAGAAGAAGAGTAGAGGAGAAGAAATGGAGGAGCAGAGATATTGAGTTGGGGGAAGAATAGAGGAGAGAGAGCAGGATGAGAGATACCATATCAGAGGGAGCCACTATAGGTCCGAGAAGAGATCTGGAACTAGGGAGATCTCCAGAGACCTACAAGGATGACACGATCTGACAGTCCGGGCAGTGGAGGAGAGGATGGCCTAGAAGCCCTTCCCCTAGAATGAGATTGATGACTACTCTCTATGCTATCCTAGAGTCCTCATCCAGTGGCTGATGGAAGCAGAGACAGACATCCACAGAAATACACTGAGCTGAAATCTGGAACCTAGTTGAAGAGAGGGAGGAATGAAGAACGAAGGGGTCTGTACCAGGTTGGAGAAACCCACAGAAACAGTTGGCCTGAAAAAGGGAAAGCATATCGACCCCAGACGCTCTTTGGGAGGCCAGTACGGGACTGATCCAGCCCCCTGATCATGGATGCCAATGGGGAGGCCCCTGCACTCCTGGGAGCCTCCGGAGGTGGACTGGCGTTTTTCCCTGGTGTGTGGGGGTGACTTCGAGAGCCCATCCCACTTGAAGGGATGCGCTCTGTCTCTGGACACATGGGGAGAGGCCTAGGCCCAGCACAGGAAGATTTGGTGGACTTGGTGGAGGCCCTATTGGGGGCCCTACCCTGCCTGGGGAGTGGTGGGTGGATGGAGTGGGGGGTAGGTTGGAGGTAGGGGAGAAGGAATGGGGGTGAGTGGAGGGAGAGGGAGAGGGGACTTACATGTGAAACAAGCCTGTATAATAAAATTTATGAAAAAAAAGAAGTTATGACCCAATTGAGCTTAACAAACATCTGTAGAACATGCCATCTAAATACCATACAAAACAATATACCTTCTCTCAGGACCACATGGAACCTTCTCTAATATCGAGCACATACTTGGCAACACAGAAAACCTCAACAGGTACAAGAAAATTAAAATAACCCCCTGTATCTTATCACACCACCATGCTTTAAAGTTATAATTCAACAACAACATGAATTTCTGAAAACCTACAAACTCATGGAAATTAAATAACGCCCAACTGCATAATTCCTGGGTCAAGGAAGAAATAAAAAAGAAATTAAAGATTTCCTATAATTCAATGAGAATGCCGTAACAACATACCCAAACTTATGGGACACTTTGAAAGCAGTGTTAAGAGGAAAGTTCATAGCGCTAAGTGCCCACATGATGAAAGAGGAGAATAATCACACTAGAGAATTAACAGCACAATTGAAAGCTCTAGAACACAAAGAAGCCAATACATCCCGGAGGAGCAGATGCCAGGAAATAATCAAATTGAGGGCTGAAATCAATAAAGTGGAAACTAGGAGAACAATACAAAGAACCAATATAACGAAGAGTTGGTTCTTCGAGAAAATCAACAAGATAGAAAAACCTTTATCCAAACTGACCAAAGGGCAGAGTGTGAATATGAAAATTAATAAAATCAGAAATGAAAATGGGGACATAACAACAGACACAAAGGAAATCCAGAGAATCATCAGGTCATACTTGGAAAACCTATATTCCTCAAAATTCTAAAATCTAAAGGAAATGGACAATTTTCTGGACAGATTTTACTTACCAAAATTAAATCAAGAACAGATAAGCAACTTAAATAGACCTATAACCCCTAATGAAATGGAAGCAGTCATTAGAAGTCTCCCAACCAAAAAATCCCAGGGCCAGATGGCTTCAGTGCAGAATTCTACCAGAAATTCAAGGAACAGTTAATACCAATTCTCCTCGAAGTATTCCACACAATAGAAGCAGAAGGGTCATTGCCAAACTCTTTTTATGAGGCTTCAATAACCTTGATACCCAAACCACACAAAGACACAACTAAGAAAGAGAACTACAGACCAATATCCCTCATGAACAAAGATGCAAAAATTCTCAATAAAATACTGGCAAATCGATCCAAGAACAAATCAGAGAAATCCTCCACCATGATCAAGTAGGCTTCATCCCAGGGATGCAAGGATGGTTCAACATACGAAAATCCATCAATATAAAACATTATATAAACAGACTGAGGGGAAAAAACACATGATCATCTCACTAGATGCCAAAAAAGCCTTTGACAAAATCCAACACCCCTTCATGATAAAGGTCTTGGAGAAATCAGGGATAACAGAAACATACCTCAACATAAAGAAACAATATACATCAAGCCGACAGCCAACATCAAATTAAATGGAGAGAAACTCAACGCAATTCCTCTAAAATCAGGGACAAGACAAGGCTGTCCACTCTCTCCATACCTCTTCAATATTGTCCTTGAAGTTCTAGCTAGAGCAATAAGACAACAAAAGGAAATCAAGGGAATACAAATCGGAAAGGAAGATGTCAAACTCTCACTTTTTGCAGATGATATTATAGTTTACATAAGTGACCCCAAAAACTCTACCAGGGAACTCCTACAGCTGATAAACACCTTCAGCAAAGTGGCAGGATACAAGATTAACTCAAAAAGAATCTGTAGCCCTACTATATACCGATGACACATTGGTGGAGAAAGAAATCAGAGAAACATCACCCTTTACAATTGCCACAAACAACATGAAATACCTTGGGGTAACACTAACCAAAAAAGTGAAAGACCTGTTCCATAAGAATTTTGACTCTCTAAAGAAAGAAATTAAAGAAGATACCAGAAAATGGAAAGATCTCCCATGCTCTTGGATTGGTAGGATCAACATAGTAAAAATGGCAATCTTGCCAAAAGTAATCTACAGATTCAACACAGCCCACCATAAAAATCTCAGCACAATTCTTCACAGACCTTGAAAAAACAATTCTCAACTTTATATGGAGAAACAAAAGACCCAGGATAGCCAACACTGTACAATAATGGAACTTCTGGAGGCATCACCATCCCTGACTTCAAGCTCTACTACAGAGCTATAGTCCTGAAAACAGCTTGGTATTGGCACAAAAATAGACAGGTAGACCAATGGAATAGAGTTGAAAACCCTGATATTTACTCACACGCCTATGAACACCTGATTTTAGACAAACAATCCAAATTTATACAATGGAACAAAGAAAACATGTTCAGCAAATGGTGCTGGCATAACTGGATGCAAACACGTAGAAGACTACAGATAGACCCAAGCCTTTTGCCCTGCACAAAACTTAAGTCAAAATGGATCAAAGATCTCAACATAAACCCAGCAACACTGAACCTATTAGAAGATAAAGTGGGAAATACCCTTGAACTAATTGGTACAGGAGACCAATTCCTGAACATTACACCAGTAGCACAGACACTGAGATCCACAATTAAAACATGGGACCCCCTGAAACTCAGTAGCTTCTGTAAGGCAAAGGGCACAGTCAGCAAGACAAAATGGCATTCCACAGACTAGTAAAAGATATTCATAAGACCCCACATCTGACAGAGGGCTGATCTCTAAAATATACGAAGAACTCAAGAAGCTAGTCTCCAAATCACCAAACAATCCAATTAAAAAGACAATTCTCAATAGAGGAATCTAAAATGGCCGAAAGACACATAAGAAAGTGTTCAACATCCTTAGCCATCACAGAAATGCAAATCAAAACAAATCTGAGATACCAACTTACTCCTGTCAGAATGGCCAAAATCAAAAACACCAATGACATTTTATGCTGGGGAGGATGTGGAGAAAGGGGAGCACTTCTCCACTGCTGGTGGGAGTGCCAACTTGTACAGCCACTTTGGAAATCAGTATGGTGACTCCTCAAGAAAATCAGTCTACCACAAGATCCAGCAATTCCACTCTTTTGGGGCATATACCCAAAAGAAGCACATTCATACAACAAGGACATCTGTTCAATGATGCTCACAGCAGCACTATTTGTAATAGCCAGAAACTGGAAGCAGACTAGATGCCCCTCAGCGGAAGAATGGATAGAGAAAATGTGGTACATTTACACAATGGAGTACTACTCAGCAGAAAAAAATGGAATCTTGAAATTTGCAGGAAAATGGATGGAACTAGAAGAAACCATTCTGAGTGAGGTAACCCATTCACAAAAAAGACAAACATGATATGTACTCACTCATATGTGGATTTTAGACATAAAGGATTACCAGCCTACAATCCACACTGCCAGCGAAGCTAGTAAACAAGGAGAATCCTAAGAAAGACATACATGGTCCCCTGGAGAAGGGGCAAGTGTCAAGATCCCCTGAGCAAATTGAGAGCACGGGAAGAGGGGGGAGGGAGGTAGGAGAATGAGAAGGGAAGAAGAGGAGGGATACAGAGGTCATGAGGGAGCAGAAAGGTTGAGTCAGGGGAAGAATAGAAGAAAGGATATGTGATAGGTAGGGTTTTAATTGAGGGGGTGGTAGGGGAGGATGGGAGGGAGAGGGAACTGGGATTGTCATGTAAAACAATCTTGTTTCTAATTCAAATACAAAATCTGAAAAAAACAATATTTCATTTATTCTTAGACAATTTCATGTATACATACTGTATTTTGATCATATTCATCCCAATTTTCCCCCTATTTCCCCACCCTCTGTTACTCTTCTTTGGCTTCTATGTGTATGACTGTGGAGCTACTTAGTGAATCATGGGCAACTTATCAGTGAAGAAAAATTTACCCTCCTCCTCCAACAGCCAGTAACTGCCTTAAGAAAAATGACTCCCCTCTACAAAAGCCATTAACTGTCTGAAGAAAATGTACTCCCCACATCCAACCACCATTAACTGCCACCTCATCTAGGGGTAGGGCCTCAAGAACTGGTCAACAACCAGGACCCAATTTTTTAATCTATCTATCTATCTATCTATCTATCTATCTATCTATCTATCTATCTATCTATCTATTTATTTATGGTTTTTCAAGACAGGGTTTTTCTGTGTAACAGTCCTGGCTGTCCTGGGACTTGTTTTGTAGACCAGGCTGGCCTTGAACTCTCAGAGATCCCTTTGGCTGTGCCTTCCTGGTGCTGGGATTAAAGGTGTGCACAACCCCTCCCAGTGAAGGACCCAATCTTGTTCAAGTACTGTGAGTTTATGAACACAGTGGCCATGTCATGTCCAGAAAACAGCATTTTACAGCCCTCCTGCCAATCCTCTGGCTCTTACACTTTTTTCACAGCTCCCCCATAATGTTCCCTGAGCCCTGGAAGGATGATATATATGCTCCACTTAGGACCGAGTTCTCAACAGTAACGTATTCTCAATTCTTTGACCAGTTATAGGTTTCTATATTAACCGCGCATGGCCCACTACAAAAAGAAACTTATCTGACCAAAGTTGAGAGAGATAGTAACCTATGGGTATAAATCTAAAGTACTTAGATGATAGTGTGGTGACATATGCAACTAGCAAGATAAAAATAGTAGGCTCCCACCCCTGAGGCCTATGTGACTTTCTCAGCCGTGGCCTTTTTAGCAGATTTACAGAACCAGGCATGAATACCCTCCTGTGAAGCAGGTCTCAGATCTAATCTGAAAGTGATTAATATTCTCCATAGCATCCATGTTACTATTTCACCAGCAAGTGGACCCATCCTTCCTGACAGTCACTATTGTAACATGGAGGGTTCACCACTGGGTAAAAGTATTGATGGCTTTTGTCTCCCAGTGGCCTGCATAGCATCTTCCAGCAATGTTAAAAGTTAGTCAGTAGTGAGGAAGTTTCCTGGTCAGTGCCAGCTCGATATCTCTATGTTCTACAACCAAAGCATATAGTGTCTTCAGTAATAGGGTCTTCTCATCTAGCTCGATGGGCAACCAAGAAAAATATCAATAGTATGTATTTTTGGGGGGAACCTCTGGGACCTTTGTGACTAACAACACATAGAGAAATATCCCACACTTGGCTCTATTGCTTCTGTTTAATAATCAATGGCTTCTGGGGGCACCCTTATCCACTCATGCAGGATACCTCAATTCAAACTGCTTTTTAAAATTGGTTTAAAAATTATTGCATTTCCGGGGGCTGGAGAGATGGCTCAGTGGTTTGGAGCACTGGCTGTTCTTCCAAAGGTCCTGAGTTCAATTCCCAGCAACCACATGGTGGCTCACAACCACCTTGAATGAGATCTGGTACCCTCTGCTGGCATGCAGGCACAAGACTGTATACATAATAAATAAATAAATAAATAATCTTTAAAAAAATTAGTGTGTTTCCACAATGCTTTTCATAATCTTTAGTTTGGGTTTCAGGCCTTATATTGAGTACCTTGACTTTTGTGAAGGATGGATAAAGAAAAGGATAAAGTTTCATTATTTGACATGCAGATGTCCAGTTTTTCAAGCACCAATTTTTGAAGATACTATCTTTTATCTGATGTGTACTTTTGACATCATTGCCAAAGATCAGGTAATTTATGTATTCTATTCCATCAGTCTCTGTGCCAGTACTGTGCTGTTCTTCTTATTATGATCTGTAGTATAAATTGAAATCAGGTATGGCAATACCTCCAGAATTATTGAGCTCAGGATTTCTTTGGCTATCCAGGGTCTTTTGTGTATCCATAAGAATTTCAAAATAGTTTCTCTATTTCTATGAAGGATGACATAGAGTTGATCAGGATAGTATTGAATATGTAGATTGCTTTTGGTAGGATACACATTTTCATAATATCAATTCTTCAATCCATGAGCATGGGAAGTGTCTCTATCTTTTAGTGTCTTCCCTAACCTCTTTTTTTTTTAAGATTTTTGTTTTTGGTTTTTTGAGACAGGGTTTCTCTGTATTGCTTTGGAGCTTATCCTGGAACTCACTCTGTAGACCAGGGTGGCCTCGAACACACAGAGATCTACCTGCCTCTGTTTCCCAAGTCCTGGGATAAAAGGTGCTCACCATCACTGCCCAGCTGCCTTCCTTATTTTATTTATTCATCTGTTTGTATACTTGACCCGGTGCTCCGTGTCTTTGATTTCTTTGAACATACGTGAAATTATTCTGAACATACGTGAAATTATTCTTTTGAGTTCTCTGGGGTTTCATCTAATTCCCTCTCAATGGATGCCAATTAATTTGCAATGTTTTGAGGAATTATATAATATTAGCTTTTCATGCTTTCTTGTGTTACTGAATTGGGATTTGGGCATTTGATATCATATCATGGCTTGTTTTGTTTTTTATTTTGTTTTGTTTTTATCATCTATGTTCATTCGGTTGAAGTATTAGCAATGTTAATTTGAGACTTGGATGTAGTAGAGTGTTTTGCTAAAAAAAAAAAAATAGTTCCTCAATCCAGGAGCTCAGGGTGTCTGATGCAAGATTTATATTAGTTCCTAAGTAGAATATTAACTGCAAGGACAACTATAGCTCCTTGATATTTTCACTGTAAAAATGTTGTCCTCTCTATTTGACAATAGTAGCTCCTTTATTTAAATAACTTTTGGAGGATAAACAACCAATGATGTTATGATTTCAGTTAGTAAGATTAAATGTGGGAGAGAAGTATGGTGGATAATTGTAGAATTGAATATTGAATCAACTTTGAAAAGAAAATAGCAGAGAGGAGTAAAGTAGCTGAGCGGAGAAAGTTGAGATGCCATTTTGAGTACACAATGTTAAATATCATTTAAGGTATGAAGGGCTATAATTAGGAAGTAAAATGGGGAGCTAGAGAGATGCCTCAGTAACTAAGAACACTGTCTACTTAGCTCAAAATTGTCTGTAATTCCAATTCCAGGGGATCCTATGCCCTCTTCTGGACTACCTGTACACCAGGCTTGTATGTGGTACAACAGATATGTAAGCAAGACAGCCATACACATCAAACAAAATTAAGCCTTTTTATAAAATACAAATATAGGTGTTAGGAATGTAGCTATATAATACTGTGGTTGCATAGCATGTTCCAGGTCCTTGGTTCCATCCCTAATACCATAGATAAATTTAATGGGGATATAGTGTTAGTAATACAGTTCAAATGAATGTATGAGAAAGTAGTAAGGCACTAAAAATATAGTTAAATGTATTTTACTGTGTTGGAACACTGTATATTCTTAGACTTTCTGTACAGAGCAGAGCCCCAAACAGGGATTTCATATGCATTTGATATTGTGACGTTATCCCATGCAACAGAAGAAGGGAAGAAGGAAGAACCAAGCAGAAAAAGAAGGAAAGTCATTACATGAGTATGTTTTCTCTCTGGGCTGCACACCATCTCCTTATCATTTCACTATGCTATAACTTAAGTTTCTCTGTTCTTATTGTAGTTTATGTTTTAATTGTTCCCAAAGGCCCTGACGCCTGGTTCCCAAGGCACTGACGCCTTGCCCAGCTGTGGCACTACTGGGAGGTGATGCAACATTTAGGGAGTGGGTTCTAGTAGAAACGAATTACAGTGACACAAGAATTGTACAGGGAGCAGGTGCAATTGCTGGGAATTAGAGGTTGGCTGCAAATCCTCTGGAATCAGCACCATGCAAGCTGAATCAAAGCTGCCCAGGAAAGAGCTGCAGAAACTTTAAGGGAAGTGCTGCTCCTCACATAACCTTCCACCCCTCCACATACACACCAGAACCCAATGTAATAGAGAGGCTGCAAGGACCAACGGCTCCCACTCACCCCTTCCCAACACAACACCAAGTGGAGTCTGCTAGAGGCCAAGAAATCCGAGAACTTCACTGTTCAACTCTGTATTTCTGATGGCAACTCCCTTTATGAGCATTCTTCTTATTTATTTTCGATTATTTAATATCCACTGTTGTACATATCTTACAATAATTTTTATTTTGTGTATTGTTCAGTTAGATTTGAGTGCTGCTTCCACCCATTCTACTATATAACACTTCAGCCACATCTCATATATCCCCTCTTGTCCTATGTCATCTTGCCTTCCGTGATCCTTATCCTCTCTTTTTACTCCATTTTAAGCGCTCTTATACCACCCTCTTCATTCATAACCTTTCTTTTGTCAACTCATAGCGTCACACCAGATCTGTAACCCCTTAGTTAACTGATGGTCTGAAGTAATCCTTCTGAAATCTTATTGACTTGTTTTATGGCCTTTCTAATGACATCTGTGAAAGAGCAGCAAAGAAGCTAAGAGGTGAGGTTAGAGATAACAATTGGGTGCTAATAGTGAGGGAGCGATAACTAATTTTGGAGGCTGGCAAGGAAATGAAGTTATCAATGGAAGTGGGAAGGGGCTTGAGTGGATAAGTGTGGGAGACAGGGTAAAATGATAGCTGGAGGAGGGATCAGGATGGGAGGCCAAGGCTGACTTGGAGGTAGTTGTATAAGATATTTTGTTGTTTAATTAGCTTTTGAAACTGGTCTCTTTATGTAGCCTAGGATGATCCTTAACTCCTAGTCTTCCTGCCTCTACTTCTTAATGATGTGATTACCTGCTGGCTTGAGCTTTCATGCCCTGCATATGATATTTTCTTGTAATTAAAATAGGAGTTCATATCAACTAGCCTAAAACGTTTGTTAAGACAAAGTGCCAGGTACCCGTGAGTGTCCTGAAATTTTCTTAAAAAAAAAAAAAAGATGTATTTATTTATTTTGTATACAGTAATCTGTATGTATGTATCCCTGCAAGCCAGGAGAGGGCGCCAGATTCCATTACAGATGGTTGTGAACCACCATGTGGGTGAGTGCTGGGAATTGGACTCAGGACCTCTGGAAGAGCAACCAGTGATCTTAACCTCTGAGCCATCTCTCCAGCCCCATCTGAAACTTTCTATATAGACTAGACTGGCCTCAAAGTTATAAGAATCCTCCTGCCTCTGGGATTATAAGCAAGCCCCACAGCCGTGGCAAAGCCTAAATTCTGTTATCACTTCCACGAGTATTTAAGTCCTGAAAACTTAACTTGGTTTGAAGGACACTTATTGTACTAACATTTAAGTAAAATAATTAACGGCCATCCCCCAAAGCTCATTCTGGAAAGTATGGTTTTCCATATTCTACGTGTCCATCATTGATTATTTGGGTTCCTTCCTGAACTACCTATCCAAAAACACAAATCAGTGCCTTTCATTTATATTCTACCCCTCTTGGTTAATTACCTAAAATGCGCATTTTCTCCCACCCCGCCCCCCAGGCTCAGAATACTACGTAGGGAGGCGTCAACAATGACTGCCTTGTTTGACCTCATCTAAACTTGGTACAAGAGGGTGAGCCAGAGCAAGCGGGAGTCAGAAACACCTTGAACTTGGAGGATGAGGTAGGGTGTCATAAAGGGTCCAGGAAGGGGCTTTTTTTTTCTTTTTTGGGTTAAAGTAGCTAACTCCCACCCACCCACCCACCCACCCACACCCACACAGGCAGCAATACTGACCAATGACATGCCCCCAAATAGCTTCGCAACATCGAAGTTGTAGTGGGATTGGAAACTTAGGTCAGTGAACCTCTCCCGTTCCACAGGGGATGAAGGAGAAACTTTTGCAGGAAGACACTACAGAGGTTTAAGGACTCGAAGGAGATAGAAACTGGCTAAGGAGCTCAGGGAACTAGTAGGGCAGAGGCGGCAGTAGAAGGAGCACCGAGTCAGGAGGATCAGGTTCTTCAACTTGAAGTTGAAGGCCTTTTACTTTTCCCCTAGAAGAGAGACCAGTTGGGGGTACACGGAGACTGGCACTTCAGAGCCACTGCCTATGAACTGGCTCTGTCAAACGCTGCTAGTCTCAGCTGCTTTCAGCTGGTCCTGGCTGGTCACCGCTTCTTGGCTCAGCTATGTAGAATTGACTGGGCGCTGCTCAGTTAGGCAGTGGCGCTGGTGGGAGTATGTTCAGCTCGGTGCCGCTAGGTTCGGTTGAGTTCGGCTGGGTTCGACTGGACGCCGCTGGGGCTCGGCAGCACTCGGTTGGGCACCGCAACATCCGACTGTGTTCGGCTGGGCTCCGCTGGGCTCGGCTGCGCTCACGTAGGTCAGGCTGGGAGCCTCTGAGCTCGAGTGTGTTCGGCCAGGTTCGGCTGTGCGCCGCTGGGCTCGGCTTGGAGCCTCTGGGCTCGAGTGTGTTCGGCTGTGCGCTTCCCTGCTCGGCTGTGTTCGGCTAGGTTCGGCTGTGCGCTGCTGGGCTCGGCTGTGTTCGGCTAGGATCGGCTGGGAGCTTCTGGGCTCGAGTGTGTTCGGCTAGGTTCGGCTGTGCGCCTCCATGCTCGGCTGTGTTCGGCTAGGTTCGGCTGTGCGCCTCCATGCTCGGCTGTGTTCGGCTAGGTTCGGCTGGGAGCCTCTAAGCTCGAGTGTGTTCGGCTAGGTTCGGCTGTGCGCCTCCATGCTCGGCTGTATTCGGCTAGGTTCGGCTGGGAGCCTCTGGGCTCGAGTGTGTTCGGCTAGGTTCGGCTGTGCGCCGCTGGGCTCGGCTGTACTCGCCTAGGTTCGGCTGGGAGCCTCTGAGCTCGAGTATTTTCGGCTAGGTTCAGCTGTCCGCCTCCGTGCTCGGCTGTGTTCGGCTAGGTTCGGCTGGGAGCCTCTGGGCTCCAGTGTGTTCGGCTGTGCGCCGCTGGGCTCGGCTGTGTTCGGCTAGGATCGGCTGTCCGCCTCCGTGCTCGGCTGTGCTCGGCTAGGTTCGGCTGGGAGCCGCTAAGCTCGAGTGTGTTCGGCTAGGTTCGGCTGTGCGCCTCCATGCTCGGCTGTGTTCGGCTAGGTTCGGCTGTGCGCCTCCATGCTCGGCTGTATTCGGCTAGGTTCGGCTGGGAGCCTCTGGGCTCGAGTGTGTTCGGCTAGGTTCGGCTGTGCGCCGCTGGGCTCGGCTGTACTCGCCTAGGTTCGGCTGGGAGCCTCTGAGCTCGAGTATTTTCGGCTAGGTTCAGCTGTCCGCCTCCGTGCTCGGCTGTGTTCGGCTAGGTTCGGCTGGGAGCCTCTGGGCTCCAGTGTGTTCGGCTGTGCGCCGCTGGGCTCGGCTGTGTTCGGCTAGGATCGGCTGTCCGCCTCCGTGCTCGGCTGTGCTCGGCTAGGTTCGGCTGGGAGCCGCTAAGCTCGAGTGTGTTCGGCTATGTTCGGCTGTGCGCCTCCATTCTCGGCTGTGTTCGGCTAGGTTCGGCTGGGAGCCTCTGGGCTCGAGTGTGCTCGCCTAGGTTCGGCTGGGAGCCTCTGGGCTCGAGTGTGCTCGCCTAGGTTCGGCTGGGAGCCTCTGAGCTCGAGTATTTTCGGCTAGGTTCGGCTGTCCGCCTCCGTGTTCGGCTAGATTCGGCTGTCCGCCTCCGTGCTCGGCTGTGTTCGGCTAGGTTCGGCTGGGAGCTTCTGGGCTCGAGTGTGTTCGGCTAGGTTCGGCTGTGCGCCGCTGGACTCGGCTGCACTCGACTAAATTCGGCTGGGAGTCTCTGTGCTTGTGTTACGCTGCATTCGGCTGGACTCCTTTGGGCACCGTGGGCGCTTCGGGGAGATGAGCCTGTGCTCGTAGAGGGCGTGAAAGCCGGAACTCCATCTGACGGTACCGGCTCTCCAAAAGTGAGCAACAAGGCGCTCGGCCTCGAGTCAGAGGCTACCGGAGCACAGGGGCATACAGGGTGCTGAGGCAGTCACTCTCAGGCACCCGTTGTGACGTCATCTGTACGCGACAGTACACTGACCAGCCTTGGTTTCCACGTCTCAGGTTTCGCAAAGGCGCATGGGAGCGACCTGGACGAAGGTGTGGCAAGATGGCGGAAGCCGAGGAATCGCCTGGAGAACAGGAGGCAGGGATGCCGAGGCCTTTGGTGAGCTAGGGTACTGTGATAGAAGGGACCGAGGGTGAGGCAGAACTCCCCATACGGTCGTGGGTCGTAGCTTGAGAGAGCTGGAGGTCCTTGGCCCTGCATGCCTTTGCAGCTGCAATCAGTTGTTAGCACAGCACCTGTTCTTTCATTTAACTCTTTCCCCTCCTTCCGCTGTCCTTGTATGCCTTTTCGTGAATCTCTTCCTTCCACACTAGGGAATCCTTGTCCAATAAATTGCGCTAAATGCTGAGATTTGAGTGCTTTCTGAAGTGTCGATCACTGTCATTTTATCAAGACTTGTCACCTGCCATCGTGACGTACATCCGAAGTAATTAGAAACTGCTTCCCATAGGACGTTGGCATTTTATTGCTTGTAGCTTCAGTCATTACTTATTCAGTGACCCTAGCAGATTAATTATTATTTTCAGGTTGTTGTCATCCTCTTCGGGACACTTAGAGTAAAAGCCACAGCGCGTACTATTTTAAGAGTATAGGCTTTACAGTTAAACTTAGGTGGGCCGGAGTCCATTCACAGTGAAACCTGTGGGAGTTTAAGCAATTCATTTCAATAGAGGGTGTTTATCTCTTAAACTAAAACAAAGTATCTGCCTTTAAGAGTTTTCGGGAAGATAAAATGACATAACTTACATGAAGTGCCTAATACAATCAAGGCCATGAACGGAGGAGTATAAGGAAGTCAGTGTTATGCCCTGATGTTCTTCCTCCCAAACAGTATTTGCTTATATAGTGTTTGCTCAATAAATGTTTCCATTTCTTTTGTTTTACATTGGCAGCTTAACAATAGAGAACTGAAGTGAGAGGCAAGTGAACTTGGTTCTAGTCCCGACTCTGCTTCTCATTAGCCCTATTTGTTCATGCCTTCATTCAGCAAATATTTATTGCGCATCTACTGTGTTCCAGACAGTGTTATAAGCACCAGGAATGAAATTGTCAAAGAGTGTATTGAGTCTGGGGATGTAGCTCTGTGTACATCCCCAGATGTACAGTGCTTGTTTTGCATGTGCAATGCCTTATAAATCCAATCCCCAGCACTGAAGGGACAAGGTAATTGGATCATCTTATGGATCAGTTGTGACCTTGAATAAAATCACACTAAACCAGAGTTTATTCATTTGGAAAATGATGAAACATCACAGAACAGTGAAAAGTACTACTTTTAATAGTACATAGTACTGTGACATAGTACATTAGAGTCCATATCCTTTAATTAAAAGGTATCTTTGAGGATTAACTGTATTGCTTAATGTATGTTGAGTTAACATTTACTTTTAACGACTGTGCAAAACCGAAATGAAATTTACAGTCCCAACTCTAGAAAATGGTGATGTTTTTGAGATATTTTGCAATCTGTTATTAGCTTAATTTTCTTTCCCTCATCTTTTCTTAGTTTTCAGGCCTTTCTGATATATCAATTTCACAAGACATTCCAGTAGAAGGAGAGATTACCATTCCCATGAGAGCTCGTGCTCGAGAGCTTGACCACTCCACATTAAATGAATCTGTTCGCCATACCATCGTAAGTTAGACTGGTTGGGAAACCCCTTCAGTGTTATGGGAGTAAATACTAATACTTTCAGATATTTTTGTTTTGTTCTTTGACTTTTAATATATTTTATCTATTGAAATTTAAGGTTTTCTCTTTGAGAGTGAGTTGTTACAGTCTTTTTAGCAAATGGAGGGGACTTCCTGGTAACTTTAATCATTACAGCACATCGTTATTTTTGTCTTTCAGATGCGTGATCTAAAAGCTGTGGGGAAGAAATTTATGCATGTTTTATATCCAAGGAAAAGTAATGCATTGCTAAGAGATTGTGAGTATATGAGGTTTTTGAGGATTTGCTTCATATCATTGGTTCCTTATCAGTTCTGCTTTATAAAGCAAAGGCAAATATAATAAAGCTGATGGTGTTTTATAGGAAGAAATAGTTATATAGATTTTTGGAAGAAATTTAGAATGGAATTTTAGAAGTTGAAAGACTTGGCTCATTGTATTAAGTTCATCAGTAAATATGAACCTTAAAAGTGCTCACAGCTGAGCTTGGTAATGTGATTTGGCTGTAGTTGGGAATTTAAGGTGATTATCATCTAAGTCTTTTGATGAGATTCAGATTGCCTCCAGATCCTGAAGTCACAGGCAGAATTTTTGATCTAAATATTTTGTACATTTGGGGGACAGATTGATTGTACATAGCTCTTAATGTGCTGGAATGGGGATTAGGAAATGAAGAAAGGGTAATTTATGACTCAAGAAGGGAACAAACCTTCAAGGTATGGTGAGACGTGTGGGGACAGAAAGGTTGGGAAGGCTTAAGTAAAACTTGCTCCTTGAATTCTAAGAGTGAGAGGTAAGTATTAGGATAAAGATAGGAGATAGGGCATATTTGTTTCTTAGCAGCCTGTCTTTTCTTTCCTTGTAGGGGATTTGTGGGGCCCATTAATACTGTGTGTGACACTTGCATTGTAAGTATTTACATTTCCTTCATTTGAACTAGACCATTTGTGACGGAGTTCCAGAATTAAGGAAAAATTTGACTAGGCATTTGGGAGTTCTTAAAAAAGACAGGGTTGAGCTGGGTGGTGGTGTTGCATGCCTTACTCCTAGCACTTGGGAGGCAGAGGCAGGCAGATCTCTGTGAGTTCGAGGACAGTCTGGTCTACAAAGCTACACAGAGAAACCTTGTCTCAAAAAATCAAAATAAATAAATAAAGACAGGGTTGTACTGTGTAGCCCACACTATCCCAGAACTTTCTATATAGCTCAGGCTTGCCTCAAATTTGTGCTTCTCCTGCCTCTACCTCCTGAATGCTAGGGTTACAAGTATGCACCACAACACTGTAGCTATTAACATTTAAATTTATCATGTACTCATTTAGATCATAATGCAGTATTACTTGTACTTTTAGTAATCATACCAAGGGAACCAGTGTAGTGCCTTGAAAGGATATATGTTAAGAGCTCTTGATATATTCATTAGTTTTAAAAGGTTAACCTTAGAGCTTATGTAGTTTCACTTCACTTATTTGCAGAGAAAACTGGAGTCCTAAGATAAAATTGAATGACATATCTAGCAACAGAACTAGGATCAGTGTCTGAGTCACCTGCCCCCCAGAGTAGTTAGTATTCTTTTCACCCTACCATTCTCAAATGATTGGGGTTCCAGAGAACAAAGAGTACTAGCCATTCTTTGTACTTAATGGTCAGGATTTGGAATAGAATACACATAGCCATACAATACAGAATCCTCCACATACTGGCAGGTAGCATAACCAGTCAAGACTTAATATATAATTTCTTTATCCTATGTATTAAGAAGAGGTATGAACTTGTGTTTCTTTTATTATTTTCAGGGAAAACATACTAAATATCCTAAGTCCAGTATTCAAAACATTTTATATCTATTAAATTCTTAGACACAGAATATTTAGATGACAGTTCAATATTTACTCAGTTTCAAAGCACAGTCCTTTAGTAATGATATTTATATTCTGATCTTTAAAAATTGGCAACTAAGTAAGTTTAAAAAGCCTTTCTATTATTGAGCATGTGCTCTAGAACTTTAATGTAAGAATTACAAATTTATAGCTGAGCATAGTACCTCTATAATCCTGGTGCTCAAGAAGCTGAGGCAGGAAGATAACAAGTTAATGTCCATTCTAGACCACACAAGCAGACCTTGTTTAAAAGCAAAGCAAACACTCAGATTTGCTAACAGCTAGAAAAGTAATACAAACATACATAGAGTACTGATCTGATGACTGGAAGACCCTTGTTGCTATGCCAACTAAACCCAATACTGTGTTAGAATCTCAGAGGCCCAGTGTGAAAAAAAAAATCTCACTTTTCACATAAACCCATAAGTAAATTCCTTTTTTTGCTATGCTTGGGAATGTAACCCAGGGCCTCATGAATACTAGGTAGATACTCTATCACTGAGCTAACCCTCACTAGAAAGGTACATTCTTTTAACTCAAGAGCCTTCTATCTCAATCTCCTTAGTTGGGGTTATGATGCCTATAATCGAACCCACCATCAGAAATATAGTCTTAGTTGAAGCATCTCGACTTAAATACTGTCGAATTAAATTTAAAGCTATTTTACATGTTATATGAGCAACAAAATATCTCATTTGTGAGGGAGGTTTGGTTCAATAACTTATGCTTAGACAGAGAGGCTTTTAGCAAGCCAGTTATACATTCCCAAAATGTCCTTAGGCATTTGGATTTTAAATAAGAAAACCTTGCTAGATTCTGTTGGTGTTTTCCTTACGATACAAAGTACAATACATTCCTTACAGTTGTTCAGATGAGGTATGCCATAGCAGTCTGGTGAGAATGCATGTTTTTGTTGCTTTGTATAAAAGATTATGACGTTTTCATTGCTGTTTCTTAGAATGCTACAAAAGAGCTCTGTGGATGGAGAAAAAGATGGAGGACCACAATTTGCAGAAGTTTTTGTCGTCGTTTGGTTTGGAGCGGTTACTATTACACTCAATTCAAAACTTCTTGGCGGCAACATGTAAGTATCATTAATGTACCCTTTCCTCTTTGCTAGGTAGCACATCATAGATTTTAGGGAAACAGTGCTATATTGATATATTTTTAAAGAAAATTTGACTTAAGGACCAAATAAGAAGCTCCGTTAATACCATTACAATAGAGCAACAACTCAGTTGAAATAAATTTTGGATTTTAGTGATGAGCTTCAGATTTTTCCTCCAACCCTTGAAGTTATAAGCAAATTTACTTTAAGAAAATGCATGCTTTTTGGGGGAACATATGATAAAACACATTCTCAAATTGGAAGAACTACATTAGAATATCAATGGAAAATCTCTAGGAATTAGAGTAGATCATCTGATATTAAAAAATTGACTATTTAGGGGCCTAAGAGGGGAACAGGAAGAGTATAGAGAAAATGAAAGTATATGATACAGGGGACTAGTTTCATTAAATTACCATCAGGATAAAGGTATAGATAGGATAGTAGGAAGGAGGCAATAGTCCATTGAATCTCTGAGACATCTGTACAATAAGATGTGTGTGGGTACCACTCAATAATACTTATGATTTGTGGATGTGTGTTGTTTGTAGTTCTTTCTTTCAGAGCCTGTGCGTCCTTGGATACTGTATCCTTCCTTTGACTGTCGCAATGCTGATTTGCCGCCTGGTGCTTTTGGCAGGGCAGGGACCAATAAACTTCATGATTCGGCTTTTTGTGGTAGTGGTGATGTTCGCTTGGTCTGTTATTGGTTAGTATGTATTTATATCTGTAGCACCAGAGTAGATAAAAACATGGGTTAAAGATGGAAAGCTGAGCCGGGCATTAGTGGCGCACGCCTTTAATCCCAGCACTCGGGAGGCAGAGGAAGGCAGATCTCTGTGAGTTCGAGGCCAGCCTGGTCTCCAGAGCGAGTGCCAGGATAGGCTCCAAAGCTACACAGAGAAACCCTGTCTCAAAAAAAAACAAAAATAAAAAGATGGAAAGCTGATTATGAACAATGAAATTCTGCTATGAAATGAGCATAGCAGCCACAGAACTTGCTATATTAAGTAAGTATTGAAGGTGATAGAGTCCATGTTATGTGAGCTAGACATCTGAATGTGAAAAGTCACTGGGCATGGTGGTATGCATTTATAATCCCAGCTACTTTGTAGATCAAGGCAAGAAGATTGCATGTTCAAGGCTAGACTGGACATTTAGCAATACCCTATTTCAATAAAAATTTTAAAATGAGGCTGGGAATATAGTACTACTTATGGTAGAGTGCTTGCTTAGCAGTTATCGGCCCTGGTTCAAGCTTCTGCACCACAGAACAGAACAAAAAGCTGTACATAGCCACATTTTTTTGAGACAGGATCTCTCCATGTCACTCAGGCTGGCATTGAACTCATAATCCTCCTGCCTTTGCCTCTCAAATTGTTGGGATTACGGACCTGTACCACTCTGCCTAATCTATAGGGGTTATTTTTGATGAGTAAGAAGATGAGTAGGCTTTTCTTGGATGGACAGAATAGCACTTTAAAGAGAGCTGATAACTCTGTAGTCCCAGCACTTGAGAGGTAGCAGCAAGAGGATTATGAGTTCAAAGTCAACTTCAGCTACATAGTATATCCAAGGCCAGCTGGGTTATGTCAAACCTCGTTTGTAACAAAACAGACCCTCTCCCAAATTAACTCACAAAAATAAAGGAAGTAATGTAAGACCATTTAGTGTAGGAGCAAATAACCTTACACATATTTAAACCTGCTAAACATAGTTAAGTATTAAGTAACCTTCCACAAAAGGCCAAGAAACCTGCTTAGGAAGGATTTCTATTCAAAATAGTCAAAAAATTTTGAAGCTTTAGTATTTGAAAGAAGCCACCCTGGGCTATTGGAAGATGACAGATACATGCACTCTGATTGTGTGTATAGTTGTAGATGGAAGCTAGGGCCTTGTGCATGCTAAGCAAGTACTCTACTCTGCCACTGAGCCATACATTCTTGCCCGATAACTGAACTTGAGGTATTATTCTCTGAGGGGCCACAAGGAAAACTAAACTTTAAGTGTACTTCTATGTTCCAGATTATGCAAATCACATTGGAGTTTAGTAAATATTAGTAGTTCTGGTAACATCTGGTAAATATTATGTATTTCTTTTTGTTTTCTTTAGCATCTACAGCCTTTCTTGCTGACAGCCAACCTCCAAACCGCAAGGCTCTTGCTGTGTATCCAGTCTTTTTATTCTATTTTGTGATCAGTTGGATGATACTCACATTCACTCCATAGTGAATCTGGATACAAGCACTGGAAACCAATGAACTGAAAGCTCACCTGAAAGAACAGCTTACCAACAACTTCCCCTCTCCCTTGTTTAATTCTTGAGGTATTAAAAGGGAGCCCCATAGCCCTGTTGTCATTTATAGAAGGAACTGATATTTGCAAAGCTGTCCTCTTTCTCTTAATGTTATTTCTTTCAAATACATGTGCATACCACACATAGTAAAATGCCTCCTTAAGGCTTGATGAAGTTACTGTGGTCTATTAGGGTGACAGCCAGTGACTTGAGGAGCAAGTGGATCCATTCTGCAAATTAAAAAGGGTTGGTGACCATCTTCAGCTTGGAGAATATTTGTTCAGGTGCAGCTCTTAAACACATTGCCTTATGACTATTAGAATATGCCTCGTTTCGTAAGTAGTAATAGTCTGTATCCATTTTCTTTTTCTATTCTCCCCAAAACTTAAGACGGCAAAGAAGGTTTATAGATGTGGGAGGAGAAAACATGCATTAACTAATTTTCAGATTTTGATCAGCTGTAGTGCTATACTTGGTTTGTTTTTTGTTTGTTTTTGAGCAAATGACATCTAAAGAATCAGCTTTTAAAAATATTTTTGTATAGTTGCCTTTCTGTCATGTGTAACAGTACCTCGGCTAGTACTCTAGTTTGTAATCTTTCCCCCATTTATATTTTCCTAAATATACAATGCTAGCAGTCAAACATGCAACTTTCCTTTGACTGAAGTTCTCAGTGATCCAGTGTTTGAGCTTTTCTAAGTAGCAGAAGACAGAAATCTACTTCGGGGTTTATAATGCATTTTGTCATGTGGGCACTTTTCTTTTAAGGTATAGGTTACATATTACATAGCTAAAAGGACCTATTCATTATTTTGTATGGTCCAGCCTCAGATTATAAATGAAGGCTACATCAGAAGTGTGCATTTAATCAAATGGACACAGAATCTAGTGTTCTGAAGCCTGGGTAACAGAACGATGTTTATATAACATGACAAAGGGTAAGTTGAGTTTACAGCTGCTGCCTTTCCTGTAGTGGGCTCAGCAGTTTTTTTCCCCATTATATATGGAGTTTTGTTGTATTTGTTTGTTTGTTTCTGGCTGGGAAATAGCAATTTATTTTGTGTTTTAGACTTAATTTGTAACCCTAGTTCGCTCCCCTTTAACATATGTACGTTTTGCACATGCACCCACCTGTACTCTCAGATGTTTCTGCACATAAGTGTGAAGGCTTTTCAGGGAACAGAATGTCTGAGACAGACTGATTCTCAGCTAAACAGGACTCCTATAAGGTAGTAAGAGCTGTTACCTTCTCTGTTTCAATTGAAGAACTCTAATAGACAAAAATTAGGAGTCAGAGAACATTCATTGTAAATATGCAGTTACTTACAGAGATAGAAATTTCTTATTTTGTGTGTTTTCTTTATCATAGAATTTAAATATTTATTGATTTTATATTTAAAGACTACCTTCATATAAATATATGATTCTAAAAACGTAATTTTTCCCATTCTCAGAGTAACCAAATGAGCAACACTAGGCCAAATGGGTTCATGGGATGAGTTACAAAGCATTACTGAGTTTATCCTTGCTATCCCAGCCTTGTCTAAAGGTTTGGCAGTATATATTTGAATTTATTATAATTTATCTTTTAAATTATAAGCCCTGTGAGGATAAATCTAGCATTTCACTCTTGAGTTAGTAAAGAAAAAATTTGAAACTGACCCTGATTTTTGAGATTTGTCATAAATTATCTCTTTCCACCAGCTGAAAAATTTTAAGCTTTCCACTGAAATATCTTTACTAAGTTTTTTTGTAATCTTTTTTTGTCCAAGTAAGTATAATAAGGAAGAAGTAACTACACTTCACAAAGGAGATTGTCTCTACTGGATTTTACTCAGGTGAAACATTTACTCTGAAATTCCTAAGGCCACACTTAAGGGCATTTGGAGGGTTACACACATTGGATATAAGGCATCGTGATCCTGTGGGTGTTAATCTGTTGCTCTTGGGTAATTTGATGAATGGATTTTTATATAGTTGAAATGTAGGACTGGGGGTGTAGTTCGGTGATAGAGCATTTGCCAGGCATGCACAGTACTATTGATTCAGTCCTTGGCATTGCCAAAAAAGTAGATAAACTGGAGTATTACTTTTTTTCTAGATTTGAATGATCAGAGGGTATAATTATTTTTAATATATGCAAAATGTCTGTTGCTTTCTGTGACAAGTGAAGACCTGAGCCTGGAAGTTGTAATATAGCTTTTCTTGGTTTGCTGCAAAGGCTCATGGTTAATTCTAGAAATGAAGACTGAAAGGGCAGAAGCCTACAAAAGAGGAAGTCCTATTCTAGGTTGGTGACATTTTATGTTTCTGGTGAATTTCAAGCAGAATGTGTGTGGGTATCATAGCCAGCTTGGATGATCACCTGCTGCTTCTACATCTGAGACCATGACACTGTTGTTACATTGCTTAGCCATAGGAAGGATGAAGACTTGATTTAATTGGTACTCAGATTACAAACACTCTTTATCAGTGACACCATATTTAAATGTTCTGAATGGTTCTTGAAAGTCACCATCAGATAAGGACTTTTTTTTTGTATTTGTGTGTTTTGTTTGGATTTTAGCCTCAAAGATACATAAGTAGAATTTGATCTTTTCATTATGTTGTGGGATCTTCTTTTGTTGGGCAAAGTTATGTACCACGAGAGTGGTAATCATTTCGCTGTTGACGCCATGTTTTATAAATAGTACCCCCCAAAAATGTGATTAGAAGGCTAAGAAGCCTGTACTTGGAGATATAATATAGTCTGTTGACTTACTGTATCTGAGATGCCTGCTTTTTCCTGGAGAGGAAAATGAAAATTTGTCAGTTGTTATTTTTCTGTACTGTCGAGTCATCCATTGCATGCTGATATTTTAGTCCAGTTTGAGCACTGAAGTGATCCTTAACTAGACTGTCAGTTTCTGAGACAGTTGGATGGAAGTAAATGTATGAATGTTGATGGATCCATGTATGTAAAATAGAGATCCTTTTCTCGAGTCTGTATGCTTTTGTTATGAATATAGAACTGACAGGGACAATAATTTTATGATTATTAATGGCTAACATTTATTGGGCACTTACTCTATACCAATTTAGTATTCTACCTTTAAAAGAACTTTTGTAATAGCTTTATTAAAGTACGCTTTACCATGAAATCTAGTTTTCAAAGTGTACAATTCAGTGGTTCTTACTATATTTTGAGTTCCACAACTATCACTGCTATGGGAATGTCTGTCTTTATCACTACAGACAAACCAGTCACTCCTGTTCTCTATTCACCTTCAGTTCCTGCAACTACTAGTCTACTTTCTGTCTGTTCATCTGGTCAGCCACTGTTTGTAGTGCTTGCTCTATTTCCTCCACACTATTTCCTCCACTCTTCAACATAAAGTATTACAATTCTCATTTTACAGTAGAAAATTGTGGCACAGAAATTTAATTGTCCAAGGCCATGCAGGAAGTGAATTTATGGTAAGAATACATTAGATGAGATGCAGTTTGCATTGTACTGTTAGGCACATAAAATAAATACATTCCTTCCTAGGGTGAGTCTCTTGTTACTAACCTTTGCACCCTAGAACTGACTGGAGATAGATTATGTCTCGTTCTTTTTTTCAGAGTAATGGAACTCTGGCATCTGAGCACACAAAGCAGGCAGACTTAGAAAGAAATAGATTTGCTGCCTTTGAACCCTCTTTTCTCCTTCTCTTTTCACACACAATCTATGTTTCTCAAAGTTTGAAGAATAAAAGAACTTTAAAATTTCCCATTACACACACACACACACACACACACACACACACACACACACACACACACAGTCTTTTTCTCAAATTTGAAGACTCAACTGCTTTTACTTTTCCTATGGAACACCTCTTTGGGTGTTTATAGTATAGTGATGTATCTGGTCACATAGGGTACTGGGTATAAGACTGAAGTCATTTGAGAACTGAATGCCTTCCCATTTGGGTAAATGTGGTGAGCATAAAGACTTTGCCTTAATGAAGTGTGTTCATTTCTGGTCTTCTTTGGTACTCTACTTTAATTCTGATCTTTCCTATGAACAATAAACATGTGCAAAGAAACCTGTAAAATGGTTTGTAAATGTTGTGTGTGTCAATAAAAACACTGGAAAGGGGCAATTTGTGTCTGCCTTTTTACTGAAGGTACAGAAATATTTTACTATGTTGATGGAAGATGATACATATATTCTAAATAAACAAATCTAGAATTGTGTGAAACAAGTTTCAAAGGGAAATCACATTTATTGAGCAAATATGGTATGCCAGGCTCTATGTTACTCCTTAATACATTGTATCTCTATTCACACCAGCCTTTTTGTAATCAAATGCTGTGTCAAGCCCATAAGTACAACTAGGACATCAGAAAGTGAAGAAAAGTTTCTTGGAGCAAACAGTAATTGAAAACTCTGGGACTGTAAAGGTAGAGTTTACTGTGCTGGGAAGTAGAATGCCTTCAGTAGATTATCCTTCTGAAAGTGGCTTAAAAGCCATATATGAGGACATGGAGAATATTTGAATTAAGAGACAGGAAAGTGTGGGTAGAAAGGTGCCCCTGTGTTTATAATTTGGAAGCCTGAAGCCTAGAAGAATGAGTGTTTCTGAGAACAACTGAATACTAGGGTTTTTGTCATTGTCCCACTATTGTTTGAGCCTCTGTGAATTTTTTTTTCCTCTGCGTGTTTTAGATAGCATGACTATTACTTGATTTGCCCTTGCTCTGTGCTTCAATTCTGCTCAATGTAGCACTGCTGCTAATCCTGTCTTTAAGATGTGGTATGTTGCTCATTCTGGAGATTTTTAGCTTTATTTTGTTAAAATTGTGTCTCTTGATACAGTCACTAAGGAAATAAGTATAGAGGTTATTTTTTAAGCACCAAAAATAAAAATACTATATAACTTAGCTGTACTACTTCTGAGTATATACCTGAAGTCATATCACAGATGTAGGTACATTCCCACATTTCCAGCACTGCTATCTATATACCTCAGATTATAAAGTCAGCCTAGGTGCTCATCAGTGGATGAGTGGCTAAACAAAACATACAAATACACACAATGGAATAGGTGCAACTGGAGATCATATTCAACAAATTCAGGTGGAAAAGACAAATATCTTGGTTTTTCTTTTATGAGCCCTGGAAATCCTTAAAGATACATAAAAACATATGTATATAAAAAATGAAATCAGAAAGGAGATGAGACTAGAGGAAGAGAGGGTGAGGAGTTAAAAGGAAAGAATGGGAGTAGGTACAAATGATATACTTGAAAGAAATTGCCTATGTGAAACCCAATGCTATATACAATGAATATATGCCAATAAAATGCTGAAGAAAAAAAGAAGGTGTGGGGCTGTACCATAGAAGCTGAGGTAGAAGATTAGCAGTAGTTAGAGGCGGGCCTGAGCTACAAAGCAAGTCCCTATCTACAAAAACAAAAACAACCTTCCTCAGGAAAATGGGAATCAGTCTACCACAAGATCCAGCAATTCCACTCTTAGGCATATACTCAAATGATGCACATTCATACAACTAGGTCATCTGTTCAACCATGTTCATAGCAGCATTGTTTGTAATAGCCAGAACCTAGAAACAACCTAGATGCCCCTCACCTGAAGAATGGATGGAGAAAATGTGGCAGATTTACACAATGGAGTACTACTCAGCCGGGCGCGGGGGGGGGGGGGACAAAAAACAATGGAATCTTGAAATTCGAAGGAAGATGGATGGAACTAGAAGAAACCATCCTGAGTGAAGTAACCCAGTCGCAAAAAGACAAAAATGGTATGTACTCACTCATATATGGATTTTTAGATATAGAGCAAAGGATTACCAGCCTACAATCCACACCACCAGAGAAGCTAGGAAGCAAGGAGGACCCTAAGAGAGACATACATGGTCCCCCGGAGAAGGGGAAAAGGACAAGATCTCCCGAGCTAATTGACAGCATGGGGGAGGGGAGGGGGAGTTAGGAGAAAGAGAAGGGGAGAAGAGGATTGGAGAGGAGGACATGAGTGAGCAGGAAGATCGAGTGAGGGGAAGAATAGAGAAGAGCAAGAAAAGAGATACCATAATAGAGGGAACCATTATAGGTCTAAAGAGAAATCTGGCACTAGGGAAATGTCCAGAGATCTACAAGGATGACAGCAACTAATAATTTAATCAATAGTGGAGAGGCTACCTTAAATGCCCTTCCCCGATAATGAGATTGATGACAATATTATATGCCATCCTAGAGCCTTCATCCAGTAGCTGATGGAAGCAGAAGCAGACACACATAGCTACACTGAGCTGAACTCTGGAATCCAGTTGCAGAGAGGGAGGAGTGATGAACAAAGGGGTCAAGACCAGGCTGGTGAAACCCACAGAAACAACTGACCTGAACAAGAGGGGAGCTCATGGTCCCCAGGCTGATAGCTGGGAAAGCAGCACAGGACTGTTCCAGACACCCTGAACATGGGTGTCAGTCAGGAGGCCTCAGCAATCTATGGGGCCTCTGGTAGTAGATCACTATCCCTAACATATGAATGGACTTTGGGAACCTAGTCCACATAGAGGGATACTCTCTCTGCCTAGACACGCGGGGGAGGACCTAGGCCCTGCTCCAAATGATATGGCAGACTTTGAAGATTCCCTCATGAAAGGTCTCACCCTCCCTGGGAAGCAGAAAGAGTATAGGTTAGGGGGTTAGTGGGGTCAGGGGAGGAGGGGAGGAAAAGGGCACTGGGATTGATATGTAATACAAGTTTGTTTCTAATTTAAATAAAAATAGAAAAAATAAAACAATCACCATTGCATTTCACAATATAAACATTAAAGCATCATATTCTTCTGATAATAGTTTACCTTCAATGCTCTTATATATTAGTTAAAATAAATTTTAAAGGATTTGCAATAACTTAATTTGTGTCAAATTTCCAAGACTTGTGCTATCACTGTATTGTTATCTTTGAATTTTTTCCTTTGTAAGTTAAGAATCTCCACGTATCCAGGAATTTTGAAAAGTATCCTGGACATTTTAAATAATATTATTTCCTATTTAAGCTTTAACAAGAGTGCTTGTAATCTTAGTCTTCGTTTTGGGAAGCAATTGGGAAAGTAGGTGGGTTCTGACCTGCAAGCGGGCTGCAGTTTCTGGGTCCACTGCTCTTCAAAGCTCACCAGGCTGATGCCATCCCGTGGCCAGTGTGAGAGTTTGTGGTGCTCTTTCCCGTCCAATCTCTTGCTAGATAATGAAAGGCCAAGTACCACATATTCTTTCATATGTGAAAACTCAAAAAGTTGACTTGAAATATTGCTAAGGACTAGAGGGGTACAGGAAGGCGTAAAGGTGAAGAATGGACATTGAATTTGATAAGCACATACTGTACGCATGCATGGCAATATCACACTGAATCTGCCATAGTATTAAATTTTAATATTAGTATTAATAGGCATTATTTTTAAAAATCTCTGTTATTTTGAGTCAGATCCATGCATATTCTGCTTGAAGGTACCTGTAAGGCTCCACGATCTTTCAGTAGGAGTCCTGACACTTTCCTTTCAGGACTTTTCTGTTTGGGTGCTTCTGCCAGAAAGCAGGGACCATAAAAAGTCTGCTATGCCATCATGAAACTGCTCACATTTTAACTATGCATGAGACCAAAATGAGATAAAAATGCCAAGGGAATGTGTTGGGTCATGGCAGTTCCAATTGGAGAGGAAATATTTCTTTTGTGTTTTCCTTTTCTATCCTCAGGGATAAGGGTGCTGCCCTTGCCACTGCTGCACAGGACTATATGGGATCTGGGGTGCCAGGGAGTGAGAAAGCAAAAATAAGAGAGAAGTGACTGGAGAACTTTTGCAGTCCCTCACAGCATTAAGAGACCTCTTTTTACTTGGTGCAAACCTTAAATCCCAGCACTCAGGAGGCAGAGGCAAGCAGATCTCTGTGAGTTCAAGGCCAGCCTGGTCTACAGAAAGAGTTCCAGGACACACACACACACAGAGAGAGAGAGAGAGAGAGAGAGAGAGAGAGAGAGAGAGAGAGAGAGAGAGAGAGAGAGAGAGAGAGAGAGGGTAGAGAATCCAAGCTGGGGAACGCTGCACAGAAGAAAAGAGTAGACTCACCAGTGGTGAATTCTTTGAACTCCAATCTTTCCTAATCTTCCTCCTACTCTGCTTGTCCAGAGTCTTCAAATAAGTCAGATTACAGACTTGTACTCAGTGCAGACAGCATAAAAATCTGTTCACCCGGAACTAGAATTCCTGACTGTTATTGTTACATTCATTAATTGAATGGTTTTCTGGAAACACCGAGGATTGAACCAGGACTTTGTGCATACTAGGCAAGCTCTGTACTGCTAGCTGCACCCCCAACCTATTACTGTCATATTTTTAAAAGAATTACTAAGGGTTGGGGATGTAACTCAGTGATGGAGTACTCACCTAGCCCATGTAAGTCTCTGGGCTCCATGCCCAACATCCTAAGGAAATAAAAATAATTACTACTTAAGATGATTGGCAGTCACCTCAGATAAAACACAGCAATGGTTTCACTGTCACAAGTACAGCCCTTTTCAGTTACTGATTAAATAACATCTGGATTATTTCCACAAGACCTGGTAATGTTCCCTTGGGACTGTCTAAGACAGTTCAATGTGGGGTTGGTGGTAGAAGTGGAGACAGGGGTGAACTACAAAAACAAGGTTGTTAGAAGTCTAAGAGAGGTTTCTTTTCACAAGAGCTTTGTGGGATCTTTTCCCTCTCTTTAAAGCCAAGCTAGTCTTGATTCGAGTGAAATACTGTGAACAAGCTCATTATGTCTTCTAGCTGCACAGGGAGCAGCCCTGGCTAAGTGAGTTGAACAACTTCCAATGCCCTATCAATTACCAGGTCTATTTTGAGCTCATGAAAACTCACTGGTGTGGCACGAGGTTTCAGAATCATACAAGACCATTTTGAGTAAGTCACATCACCTCTCTGTGTGTCTGTATCTTTAAAATGTGTTTCCAAGGGCTAGGTTGGTGAGATGGTTCAGTGGGGAAAAGTGCTTGATGTCAAGCCTGAAGGCCTGAATCTAATCCCTGGGCCCCACATGGTGGAAGAGGACAACTGACTCCAGAAAGTTGTCATCTGATCTCCACATGCATGCCACAGCAACACACACACACACACACACACACACACACACACACACACACACACACACACCAACAAAATAAATGTAAAATAATTTAGAAGTTGGGAGGGAAAGTATGGGGGAATAGGAGAGGAATTGAAAGAGTAGGAATGGGGAGTGGATTTGATCAAAACTGATTATAAACATATGAAATTCTCCAATAATAAAAAGTAAATGAATGTAGAAAATTAGATAAAATAATCTATGTTTCTCTGTTCATACTTATCTGAAATGTCTGCTGTGGAGAGCAAACACATAAGTATGAAGAAAATAGCAAGGGTTCAATAAACAGTAATGCTTATTTTATTTTTAATTTGCAGAGTATTTTTTAAATTTTATTTTATTTATATGTGTATGTGCAAATATATATATATATATATATATATATATATATATATATATATATATATTCATGCACTGTGTGTGTGTGTGTGTGTGTGTGTGTCCAAAGAAGCCAAGAGGAGGTGTTGGATGACCTGGAGCTAGAGTTATGAACTGTTGTAAACTGCCCAAGATGGTGCTGGGATCTCTGAATTTAGGTCCTTTAGAAGAGCACTCTTAACCCTGAATCACTTTTCCAGTCCCTATTCTATTTTCAATTTTTGTTGTACTGGGGTGTCTCAGGGTTTCTATTGCTGAGAAGAGACACCATGACCATGGCAACTCTTATAGATGAAAACATTTAATTGAGGTGGCAGCTTACAGTTAAGAGGTTCAGTACATTATCATCATGGCTGGGAGCATGGCGGCCTCCAGGCAGACATGGTGCTGGCTACATCTTGATCAGAAGGCAACAGGAAGTGAACTGTGACATTGAGTGGTATATTGAGCTTAGGAGACCTCAAATCCTACCCAGACAGCTACACAGTTCCTCCAACAAGGCCACACCTCCTAATAGTGCTACTCCATTTGGGGGCCGTTATCTTTTAAATCACTACACGGGGATAGAACCCAGGTATCTTAGTTACTTTTGTATGGCCATGACAAAGCAGCATGACCGAAGCCATTTATAAAAGAAAGTACTTAAGTGAGGATCACAATTCCAGAAGGTAGTTGAGTCCGTGACCATCATGGTGGGGACTGTGGCAGCAAGCAGTCATGGCACTAGAGCAGTAACTAAGAGCTAAGCCCCACAAGCACAAGGCAGACAGAAACAGAAAGGTATCTGGGAGTGGAAAGGGCTTTTGAAACCTCAAAGCTCACCTCCTCCAGCAAGGTCATACCTCCTAATTTTCCCCAAACAGTTGCAACTTCAGACCAAGCATTCACATATACGAGCCTAGGGGATTTCTCTTGTTCAAACGACCAGACAGGACTTTGAGAATTTAGTAAGTGCTCTGCCACTGAGCTATAACCCATTGGTTGGTGTTTGTTCTTGCAAACTTTTATTGTCTTATGACACATTGATAATGCTACAGTGAGTTAGGGTGGCCCACAGGCCTTCTATGTTTACTCAAATTTCTCTGGAATCTTCAAGATGGGAACTTTCCTTCTGTGTTGTATAAGCCAGTCTAATTTCAGACAAATCTGAATTTGAATCCTGACTTTTCTGCCATTGTTTGGTGATCATATTATTTCCTCCCTTTGAGCCACAGATTTCATGCATATGAAGGGGATAAGATAAAAAGCCTTTACTGCAAACAGTTTCATGAGTCTTAACTATGCTGATGTATGTAAAATATTTGGTGAAGAGATCCATATAGTGAAACTTGCACTTGGTATAAATGAGCTATTTTCTGGGTGAGAGGGCAAGTGATGTTGCAGAGAAGTACCCTTTTTTAAAATTTCAAACATAATTTTTATTGATTCTTTGGGAATTTTGCATCATGAGCCCCAGTCCCCTTCATTTCCTAGTCTCTCAGTGGCCTTCCTTCACCCTTGTAGCATCCCCCCAAAAGGAAAACTTAAAAAATGAAAATAAAAAATAAAAATAAAAATATGAATTCAAACAAACAAAAAACAAAATAAGCAAAAACCAAGAAGTGCAAACAAGTAAAAACAAGAAAAAAAGAAAAACAAAACGAAACAAAAAACCACTTTGCTCCACTCCATCTTTCCCACCTCTCCATTGCTTCTTTCTTCATCTTAGTGGCACTGGGAGCTGCTGCTATGCATCCTGCAGTATACTCATTTGGCTAAACAGCTTTACTTGCAAATGGTGGTTGTGTAATGTGTTGTTGGTCAGGGTCAATGCTAGACCCTCACGGATATCCTCTCAGATATCCTGCTGTTGCCCCAAGTCATGAAGATCCTGTGACTATGGTTCTGCAGTCCCTTAAAGGGCTCCAGCAGGTCATAAATGGGGTAGATGTTGGGGTGTGCCCCCACCCAAAGCCCTGGATGTGTGCCTCGGCTTAGTCTGAGTTAGTCAGTCAGGGTTGCTAGGACCGCCCTGCTCAGGGGAGGGGAGGAACCAACTCTCCCACACCCATGGTGAGGGGTGCATGGGCCCCTGTAGTAGCATGGGCAATGAACATTAACAAAGACCCCAGCTGCATCAGGACGGTGGAACTAGATGTGGCCAGCAGCAGCAGCTTGGGTCTGGTTGTCACTATGCCCTCCAGTGGCAGTTCAGGGTACAGAGAATTATTCTCCTCAGCTCTGTTCTGGAAACCTTAGTCACACCTGAGTTGAAAGCCCTACTTACTGCCTTTGTCTGTGGTTTGGGTGGTGTTGTTTATTTGTTTCTGCTGTTGTTATTACTTTGAGACAGGGTCTTGTTCTATAGTTCAGGCTGGTCTGCGCTCCTGACTAAGGCATGACCTGGCTCTAATAAAAATTATTGTGGAGTCTTAGCCAAAACAATTTCTCTGAACCTTGCCTTTTCCATATTAGACTGGAGAACTCTGTAGACCTGCACTGGCTATATCATGCTGGGAAAAGGGAATACTATGATAATTTAACAATAGCAGGGCCCATTGGCACACACCTGTAATTCCAGCACTGAAGAGGTGGAGAGCCAGAAGGATTGCGAGTTTGAGGGTAATCTTGGATACACGCTGAGGCACCTATCTAATATAATAATCATAAATGTCCCCTGCCACAAGCTTTTCTATGTTCTCCTTTTCAAAAAGGTGAACTCTAAATTCCACTTTCTTTCAGAATCTCTCCTAACGAATACATATAACAGAAGTGACAGTGTGCAATTTCAAAGACTAGAGGCAGCCTGGCTGGTTCTAAGCTTTCTTTTCTAGAAGGAAGTTATTTGCCATGTTATGGGGACACTCCAACTACCTGAGGACAGGCCTTTGTGGTGAGGACATGAATTCTCTTGTCAACAGCATGGAAAGGAGTCACTCTGGAAGCAGATCCTCTGTCATCATTCAAACTTGAGATAACAAAAGAGTTGGTTATATGTCAAACGCAGCCATGTGACAGATTCTGAACCAAAATTTCCAGCTAAGCCACTCCCAAATTCTTGACTAACAGAAACTGTGGAATAACAAAAGTTTACCATTCTAAGTGAGGGTGAAGCTTGGTGGTACAATGCTTGTATAGCATGTGCCAATCCCTACATTTCCAGCACTGTGAAAAACTACAAGCAGTAGTTAAGAGTATTTTCTGCTCTTGCAGAGTATTATGCAAAGTTTTACTCTTTTTGTACTCTTTTGGCTTTTTGAGGGACCCACTACCCATTTCCCAAATAAATCACATGGGGCCTTATTATTACTTATGAATGCCTGACCTTAGCTTGGCTTGTTGCCAGCCAGTTTTTCTAAATTAACCCATCTATCTCTGGGCTTTTATCTTTCTTACTTCTGATATCTTACTTTCCTTCTTATTCCATGGCTGGCTGGGTGGCTGGGTGGCTGGGTGGCTGGGTGGCTGGGTGGCTGAGTGGCTGGGTGGCTGGGTGGCTGGGTGGCTGGCTGGCCCATGATGTCCTCCACTCCTTGTTCTCTTGTTCTCTCTTCCTCATTTCTCCTATTTATACTCTCTGCTTGGTAGCCCCACCTATCCTTGCTCCTGCCTCGATATTGGCCATTCAGCTCTTCATTAGACCATCAGGTATTTTAGACAGGCAAAGTCACACAGCTTCACAGAGTTAAATGTAGCATAAAACAGACATCTTAAAATAATGCTCTATCACAGCAAGATTTTAGGTTCAGTTCCCAGCACCTACATGGCAGCTCACAATGATCCATAAGTTTAGTTCCAGGAAATCTGATGCTCTCATCTGGCCTCTGTGGGCACCAGGCCATGCACAGGGTGCACACACATGCAGGAAAAACACCAATATGCATAAAATAAATAAATCTTTAAAATACAACAAAACAAATGTATGTTTGTTGTTCACAGCCATTGAATTTTAGAGTCATCTGTTACACAATAATAGATAGTAATGCAGTGATACCTGGAAGAGGGATACTATAATAATAAATATCTAAAATTTTGAGAAAAGCTTGAGAATTAAGCAGTTGGAAGATGCTGGAAGTCTTCTCAGGAGGGAGTTAATGAGAGGCTAAATATTCTTGAATATATTGTTAGCAACAGTCTGAGCTTTGAGGAGGCTGTCAATGAGGGTATACATAAAAACGCCAACTATTTATTGGAAAACAGAGGAATGCTGTGTTGTTTAGTGGCAGAAAGTTTAACAATATTATTACCTGAAACTATTTGGGAAGTAGGAAATGTGTCTAATGAGATGGATGGTCCAGCTTGAGAAGCTTCGCAGCAAATGCACAGGAGGTGTTGCCTAGTTTCCTCTTGCTGCGGGTAGCAGAATGTGCAAGGACAGAGATGAGTGGATACAGGTTGTTAAGCTGTGAGTCTGGATGCACTGGCTCTGAAGAATCATTCCTAGATCCTCCAAACAGTGCACAGTGCTAAAATAAGAAATGGCTTTGAAACAAACATCAAATCCAGGGCACTCTCAGGAAGGCATAGTCTAAAACTAAAGCCAAAGGTCCGCCTGTAAAATCTTTACCACTAAGACCATAAGAGGATCCAAGGTTGTGCCTCTAAGACTCAGTCAGTAGGGTGCTTAAGAAGCTTAAAGGCATTACTCCTCAGCGCTATCTGCTAAAGCCTCAGGTGAGGAAGGGCTCAGCTCAAAGATATGCTTTGGATGAAACTTTGATGTAATGGAATAACCCTTAATGAGATTCACAGAGTTTTAAAGACAACTATGCTTAGAAAAGTCCTCCAGCATGGACCAGAGGGATAGACACAGTATAAAACAAGAATCGACCTTGGGGTCCTCAAATCCCTATTGGTGAGAAGAGAGCTGAAATAAGCCCAAGCTCCGGCAAACACTGATACTCACTTGGAAAGGAAAGATGAGCCAGAGGGTGTACCCAAGAGCCCACAGGCCAGAATCAGGACCATGGGTAATTATTCCCTGGCAGGAGGAGAAGTATATCTTGATCCAGAACTTTCAACATTTCTCCAGGTAGTTTTCAGAATTGTTTCTGAAACAGTGACTCCTTTTAAAAAGTACTTTATTTTATATGTGTGAATATGCATGCCAAGTACTGTCCTTCCACCTTGGGTCATTCCTAGTTTGGCGATATTTTGAATTCTCTACCTCGTGTCAAGTTGCCATGACAGCAACAATTGATGGTGTCATGAGTGTTTCTAAACTCATCAAATTGCATACATTGAGTACATACGATTTTTGTGTATCAGTTGTACTTCAACATAGCTGTTTTTATAAAAGCATAGTAAGGAGATACTGAGTGAGAAAAGGGGTCTCTTTCGGATAGAGTGGTAAGGGAATGTTCCTCTGGAATTCCTTCCTTCCTTTCTTCCTCTCTCTCTCTCTCTCTCTCTCTCTCTCTCTCTCTCTCTCTCTCTCTCTCTCTCTCTCTCTTTCTTCATTTTTGTCCTTCATAACAAATTTTTACAAATATCTAAGGCTGCCCCCCAACTTCTGACCCGTTTGCCTTAATCTCCTGAGTACCGATTACCAATGTGTGCCAGCACAGCCAGCTGAGAGATTGACATTTGAATGAAGGCCTGACTGCAGTGGACTAGTGACCATGGGGAAGGGAGCTTAAAAGACAAAAGAACAAGTGGGGAACAGCTTGGCACATAAATGACCATTGTGCTTGAGGAATGGGAAAAAGACTGGAACACTCAGAGCCACTTTCTAAGACGGTCAGGGCTGATCACTGCAGAGCATGCCATCATTCTCCATTATCTGGGGTACCATGGGAAGCAAGTCCAAGCTTTTTTGTACTATGTGAGCCGTTACCTTTTCTTGACTCCAAATGTCTCCTTGTCCACTTTTTCTCTCTTGCTTTTAGAAATAACTTCACTACTTGGGTTTCTGTCCAGAAATAAACAGACTGAAGAGAAATGGTCCATCTTTCCACAAGCAAAACCTATCTCTGCCTTTTCTGATACAAAGGATGAGGCCACTGTGCCCTTAGCATGGTTCCATCTCCCCATTGAAGAACAGTCAATTCAAAGACTTTGCTCCTAAAAACGCACTCTTTAATTCTTGTGCAACCATTACTGTTTTCTGGTCTGCTTGACCACATCTCTGTGCTTCCTCATAGAACAGGTCAACTATCAAGAACTCCCCAGTCGTGCGCTATACTAAGAGCTCTCCTTTTATCTTCTTGGCTCAGTATTTCCAACTCTTATTGATTCATTCTTTTTTTTTTACAACTCTCATAGATTTATTTTCTAAAAGACTGCAATAAGAGGGAAATGGGACACAGAAGTGAGGAATGGAAAATAAATACAACTATAAACCGTGTTTATTTATTACTTTATAATAACAAACTAGTACAGAGGCTGCCCTGTACAAAACACAATAAAGACTGAAAGAAAGAGATTCACTTAGCAAGGCTGAAGATGCCAGTCTATGATGTTTGGGATTTAGTCCCTGTTTCTGGATGGATCAGCAGGTGCTTGGCACAGTCCATGCTGTTGACTACATTTGAACAGAAGGATGGCCATGTGACCCAGCTAGACAAAGATGAAATAACTGGTTACATGTGTCACACAATTATTGAAGTTTCACCTCAGGATATAGTGCCAGATAAGGCTGTCAAAGTCCTTGATATAGGCAGGGTACGGTGGTGCACACGTTTAATCCCAGCACTAGGGAGGCAAAGGCAATGGGATCTCTGTGAGTTCAAGGACAGCCTGGTCTGCACAGTGAGTTCCAAGACAGCTAGAACTGTTACACAGAGAAACTCTGTCTCAAAACAAAACAAAACAAAACAAAACAAAAGTCTTTGATATGGGCCACAACAGCCATTTCTATACTAGATATCTCCAAAGTCTCAGTAGCACATTGCATCAAGTCCTGTTGAATCTCTTCAGGGTTTTTGATCACCATGTAACGTGGCCTGTCTACCTGCTACTGTTTCCTGGGTGGTGGGTGCTGGCTCCACTCAAGCTGGAGAGAAATGCTAGTGCTACAGCAGTCCTGACTTATCTAACCCATTCTTTAAAAATATTTTATTAATTCGTTGAGAATTTCATATGATGTATTCTGATCCTATTCACCCCAGATTCTCTCTTAACTACTTCCAGATCTGCTTCCACCTCCCTGGAACCTAACTTCATGTCCCTTTTAAACATTGAACAACTCATGGATTCTAGTTTGTGCTGCCCATATACTTCTGCACTGGAGCCCGATTCTTTGAAATTTTCTCTTCCTATTTTGTTAAGGGTTCAAAGATCACTAGCTTGCTAAATCCAATGGATTCGAAGAGAGTTGACACACTCCATCCAATTCTGTGTTCCTTAAAACACGTCTGTGTTTGGCTTCCAGGAAGCCACATTCCCTCCATCTTCTTTCTCTCTGCCCACATTTTCTCCATTACCTTCAACTTACCCAACTTCTGTTTTTGCTCTTTAAATGTTAAAGAGACTTAACACTCAGTTCTCACACTTCTCTCCATATTTACTCTCCAGATGACCTTGTTCAGTCTTGTGACTTTATTAAATAGTATTGCAAATCTCTATCTCTAGTTCCTCAAGATCCCATGCATGGATTTGAAATCACTACTCAGAAGTATATGGTAAAGTTCCAACTCTGTTCCAAACAATTCCTATTTATTCTACTTTATTTTTACTTTTGGATTTTCGAGATAGGGTTTCTCTGTGGCTTTGGAGGCTTCCCTGGAACTAGCTCTTGTACACCAGGCTGGCCTTGAACTCACAGAGATCCGCCTGCCTCTGCCCCCCAAATGCTGGGATTAAAGGCGTGCACCACCACCACCTGGCTCTTTACTTTAAAACTTTACTTCTACTTTAAAACAGCTCTTTTTCCCTACCTTCCCTAGTGGTCCAGCTTCTCAGATAGGAAGTACTGTTGAAATCTTGTTTTCTCAAACTCCATAGGAGATGTACAAGCAATACCTATCGACCCTACCTCAGATGATGAGCATGATCTGAGCATGCTCTCACCATCTCAATGGCTGTCCAGCATAGGCCAGCATCATCTCTCCCCAGGGTGATGGCTATAATCTCTGGCCTGATCCTGGGAAGAGCCTAAAGGTGGAAGAATGGGTAATCCGAAGTGGCCTTGATTTATTTTCTAGATTCTATCTCATTCTAGAAGGAATTTGAGCTGGATGGTACATGGAAACTCTGATACCTTCTGTATTGTCTAGTTTTATGTCTACTTGACACAAGCCACAGTCATCTGAGAGGAGAGAGCCTCCATTGAAAAAAAATGCCTCCATAAGATATGGCTGTAGGCAAGCCTGTAGGGAATTTTCTTTTAAAAATAATTCATTATTTTTTATTGAAAATAGATTTTTCATATAGTATATTCTGATTACAGTTTCCCCTTCCCCAACTTCTCCCAGATACTCTCCACTTCCCCACCCAACCAAATTTGCACTCTTTCTTTCTCCCTCTCAATAGAATACAAGAAACACAAACAGACACTGAGCCACAAACATTTGCATGCAAGGAAGCCCCATTAAAAATTGGAAACCATAATAGATTAGCAAAAGATCTGTAAGGGGGAAAAAGCCCAAGCAGAGCATTGTGAGACAAAACCCCTTCCCAAAATGCCACTGAATTTGGTTTGTGTTGGCCATTTACTTCTGAGAATGGAGCCTGCTCCTAAGTGTGGTTAGTATACCCAGTGAGACTCTGTTGGAGAAACTAGTTTTTCTTTTGCCAGTGGTTATCAATTGAGGTAGATTCTGGGTTAGAAATGGGTGCTTTTCTCTTCTTCCTTTCTCAGTGCTGGGACCCCACCTGCCTTAGACCTGAGCAGGCCCTGTGCATGCTGCCACAGCCTCTGTGAGTTCATATGTTCATCAGTCCTGTTGTGTTTAGAAGGCCTGTTTCCTTGGTTACCTCCATCCTCACTAGCTCTTAAAAATCTTTCTGCCTCCTCTTCTGTGTGGTTCCCTGAGTCACAGGGGAGGGATTTGATGGAGACATCCCATTTAGAACTGAATGTTCCAAGATGTCTCACTCTCTGCATATTGCCCAGCTGTCAATCCCTTATTAGCTCCCATCAACCAGAGAAGGAAGCTTCTTTGATAATGACTGAGAGAGACACTGATCTATGAATATAACAGAATGTTGTTAGGAGTCGTTTATTGATATGTCCCTTCAGCAGAACAATAGTACTTGGCTTTCTCCTCAGTCCCTGGCCTACCTAGTCTCGGTTCTTAGCAACCCAAGCAGTGCCAAGGATAAATTCCATCTTATGGAGTGGGCCTTATTTACAGTCAGATATTGGTTGGTTACTCTTACAACTTTATGATAGTGCTGCATAAGTATATCCCAGGGCTTGTAGTGAAAGACCCCTGCCCCTTAGCCCTCTCTTTCTCAAGTTTGCCTCCTCCTCCGGTCGGCGGCTGGTGGGGCGCGCGGTGGATGCCTCCGCTCCTGCGCCTCCCCGATCCCCACCCCCGCCGGCCTCCACTTCCCCCGCCGCCGCACGCCCGGCCGGCCGCTGGTTCCCTCCAAAGCTGGTCCACCCCAGCGGGGCCCGCGCCCCCTGCCCGCCCGCCTGGCACCGCGCCCCGGGGCTGGGGCCGAGCGAGGAGCCCAAGAGGCGGCCTGAGGGCGAGCACCAGGTGAGCTGGCTCAGGGCCCCGCCCCTGCGCCCCCGCCCAATGGGGAACACTCTGTCCCAAGGCCCCCGCCCCCAAGGTCAGCCATCTGGACGCAGAGGGGGGAATTGAGTCTGTTGTACCAGACACCAGACCTTGAGAATATGCTGATCTGGAATGGCTCTGTGCCTCATTTGAACCATCCAATAGAAATGACTCTGTATTTCGCCTCATTTGAATAACCCTGAGTAGCGCCTCATTTACATTGACCAATGGGAATAGCTCTGTACTGCGCCTCATTTGAATTATCCAATAGAATCCCTGCTTCTCGCTTGCGCTTTTTGCTATATAAGGACCCCTCTCCCTTGGCTCGGCGCGCTTGGCCTCACAGAAGCTAAGTCGCCCCGGGTACCCGTGTATCCAATAAAGCCTCTTGCTGTTTGCATCCAGTTCGTGGTTTCGCTGATTCCTGGGTATGGTTCTCCTTCTACAAAAGTACCTCTTCAGGGGTCTTTCAGTAGCTGGGCTGATGTTTAACCTTTCTTCTCTGAGAGCTAGTGTGCAGAGTACTTTACAGTACCATGAACATTAGTCAGTAGTGATGAAGGCTCTAGGTAGATACCAACCCAGCTTCTCTGTGTTCAATGGTTTATATAGGTATTGATTCAAGCACTAGGGGCTGACCATCAGTTTGTAGAGAACAATCAATAGCCTTAGCAACAGCCTGGTTCTTTGGGGGTTTCCATGGTGCCCTTTGGGCCAAAATCTGTGTTAGATGTAACTCATTCCCAGCAGTGGAAGTTTCATTTGGTAATGAGAGATGTTCAGTAGGGGCTCTGTCTCTCCCATTATTGGGTGGTTCCATTTACATCCCCTTCACATATGTATGTATTTTAGGAATGTTCTGTATTAGGTTTCCACATGAACCCTCAAATGGCCCTTAGTTTTAGCCGTTCCTTCCCATATACCCTCACCCTTTTCTTCCCTCCCCTCCCTGTTTGATCCTCCATTCCAGTCTCCTCCTCCTATGCCCACCCATTACTATCTATTCTATTTCCCCCTCCTAGAGTGATCTAATCCTCCCAAGTAGTCCCTTACTATATACCTAACCTTTGTGGTTATATGGATTATAGTCTGCTTATTAAAGGCTGAACAGTTACCATCCACAATTCGAGTTTATTTGATAACAATTTTTGTCATATCTATTTTGTCTGATATTATAATACTTGCTGTAACTCTTTTGAACAGTCTCTCTCTCTCTCTCTCTCTCTCTCTCTCTCTCTCTCTCTCTGTGTGTGTGTGTGTGTGTGTGTGTGTGTGTGTGTGTGGTGCAGCAATAACTGCATTATGTTTCTCATTATGAAAACCTGAAGAATGAGATTGCAAGAGAATCATTGAGGATCTCTGACAAATTCCTGAGCTTCTAGAAGGTTATGCATATGATGAAAGCATGATGAGGTCTGTATGTATACTCAAGCTGCTGTTAGGCCTGTGTTCATGCCACTTGTTTTCTAAAGCCTTTGTAGTTAAATAATTGCCTTTGAGTCTTTAAAAGTACAATTACAAAGGAACACCCATTAATAAGAAAGAAGTGAGAATTTTTTTCTCTCTTTGTAACCCAGGTTGACCTTGAGCTCCACATAATTCTTCCTTTACCTCATGAGTACTGGGAATACAGGCATATACCACCATATGCAGCTAAGAAAGAATCCTTTCCTTTCTTTCTTTCTTCCTTTCTTCTTTCTTTTTTTTTAAAGATATTATTTATTTCTTATGTATACAACATTCTGCTTCCATGTGTATCTGCATACCAGAAGAGGGCACCAGATCTCATAACGGATGGTTGTGAGCCACCATGTGGTTTCTGGGAATTGAACTCAGGACCTCTGGAAGAGCAGTCAGTGCTCTTAACCTCTGAGCCATCTCTCCAGCCCCCTCTTTCTTTCTTCCTTTCTTCCTTCCTTTCTTCCTTCCTTCCTTCCTTCCTTCCTTCCTTCCTTCCTTTCTTTCTTTCTTTCTTTCCATATGTCTGTCTGTCTGCCTTCCTTTCTTATTTTTGTTTTTGGTGTGTGTGTGTGTGTGTGTGTGTGTGTGTGTAGCCCTAGATATCCTGGAACTCATCACCACCACCAGCACCTGGCTGAGAATAATTTCTTTATACCTTTTCCTCTATATGAACAATTGTTTTCATTAGCAATCCAGTTAATAGCTAGAAAGGAAACAATGCAAATTTTATTTCACTGAATTTTATTAATAATCACAGTGATATAATAGTTTTCAAATTTACCTTATAAACTCATGAATAAACTGGAGGAGTTTGAAACACAAAATATGTCTAAAGTGGACTCTAACGCTTCTGAATCCTTCTCATCCATGCTGTTGAAACAGCTTACTGAAGGCTGACAAGCAAAATGGAATTCTTAAAGTTGACTTCCATGTACAACACAATGTTTATCATGAAAGGATAACTAACAAACACATTTTAATTCGAATCAGAAGAAGGGGCCTACACTTGTAATCCTGGTGTTCTTGAGTTTCAGACCAGTCTGACTTACATAAATGAGAGCCCTTCTCAAGAAAAGCAAAATAAACCATGCTAATTTGATACTTGTGTGTGTATTAATAAAACACAGCAGTGACTGCAACAGTTGTTGTGTTTAAGGCATTACATATTAGAATAATAAAAGCTTTTGTTGCTTAAGGAGTGATTTTTTCACTGACATTATTTAGAATCGCTGCCACATGTTAGACAATACTAAAACTGAAACTGACTTGTTTGTCAGTGGGGTTTGAACACAGGGCATCGGGCATGATAGGCACACTCTACCCAAGACCTAATTATTTTCTTTTAAATTTGCACAGGCATTGCACACTCTATCACCTTCATCATCAACCTAGGGCAGATGATACCTATACCTAAGTCCTTGATGTACCGTGAAAAGAAGCATGGGATGTACTGAGGGGGCGTTTTCAGGCAAAAGGAAAAGAGACAAAAGGGAGAAGGCAGAAGCAGTCGAGTGAAGATGTGAATTCAACTAGAGACAAGCTTCAGCTGGATCCCAGCAGCAGCCATGGAGCAGGAATTACTTTGCAGAGGCCAGAAAAGGGAGGACATAACTTCTAACATCCTCACCTTCATCTGATAGAAATCCTCCAGAGGTTGGATTTACTTATTCATTCATTTTTTGAGACAGGATCTCATGTAGCCCAGTCTGACTTCAAACTCCCTATGGAACCAAGGATGACCGTGGATACCTGATCCTCTTGCCTCTGCTTCTGGAGTGCTGGTATTACAGGTATGTGATGCCACGCTGGCTTTAAGTGGTGCTGAGGCTTGAATCCAGGGCTCTGTGCACTTTACCAACTAAACCACATTGCCAACCCTGGCGATGAGTTTTTACACCAACACTTACAGTACCAAAGGACCGGAATAGCTGGTGAAGGGAAACAGAGGTAGAGGACAGGTATCAATGAATGAAATCATAAAAGAACATAGATGGAGGCTCTTAAAATGTATAACAACATAATAGCAATTCTCAAAAGATGTAACTGAAAGAAATGGAAAAACTATAAATTTTGCAAGTCAGAATGGGGGCTTTGAGAAGCAGAGTTTTCAATTCATTAAAGGCAATACCAACTATTTGACTTTAAAATTATGTATGTCTGTTAAATTAAAAAATTATTTGAAACATTTGATAATGTCTGTGTTATATAATGAAATAAAGTCCTCATTCACTCCTAATACAAGCTAGTAGAAATACTTTGAAGAGAACTTTGAAAATATTTGATGTGTGACTGACTTTTCCTGGGAAGATGTGAGTTGCTGTCTATTCACTCTGAGTGGTTACACTGATAATGGAACAGAAATACAATTCTATCTACGTCTGCTTAGGTGAAGCAGTGATATCATTGGGGTTACTTAAATAGACCTGGGTGAGAGGTTAGTCATAGGAGCATGGTGACTCAAAGGCAGCTGCAGCCCCCAAAGCCTACCCTAGCATGGGTGACAATACACAAAAATGCACCTCTGGAGCATGCTGAACAATTTTCAGGCAGCCCCGTGCTACTCTTCTCCAGCAATTGCTTACATCACCTTTTACAGGGAGAGACCTTGTCAATCTTGCAGGCCTCTGAGCTTCTTAGGTCCTCTAGGTTTGGGGAGCTTTCTAAGGCATAACCCTCCCTCATCCCTCCTGGAGAGAGTGTTTTAATCCAGAGAAAATGGGTATATGATATTCAGCGACGTTGAAAACGCATATACTCTGACACCTAGTACAGCCAATCCTAGGGATATCTCAGAAAACAAATCTGCATATAAGGAAATGTATGCAGAATTTTCCACTGTCACAGCATTGTTTTTAAGGGGAAATATTAAATTATCCACCTGTCTATCAGTTTAGGAAACAAGTTGCAATATAGTTATACTATGAGGTATTGATGCTGCATTTTGAATTGTTAAAATGGATTTCTCTATGTGGAAGGAGAAAAACTGGGAGAAAGTGTTCGAAATAACAATGGAGGCCATAATTTAGCCATAGTGAAAGGCTAGCTGTCCACAACCATATAACCCAATGTGAAATCATCATGTCTTCCCATAAAGGTTAACTCTGGTCATAATGAAAACACAAAAGGTAAGTGTTGCATTACTGAGTGAAATTAAACCAAGCAGCTAGAATGACAGCACCTTGTTCTACTTGCCTTGAGGAATGCTATTGTATAATAAGTAAGAGGGAAATAGGTCAAACTACATCCTCCTTTATGCTTTTTAAAGCATGTTGGACCGGCTATGCAGTGCTTCTGACCACTTTGTCTTCAAAGACTCCTGGTTCAGGAACTGGTCTTTTGTATGCACAATAAACATTTATATGTTGTAATCTGATCTAATACTTTTGACATGCAAAACGAACAAAGCCAATGTTAAAGTAGATGGACTTTATGCTGATGTTTATGTGAACATGATCAAGACCCCTAAATGTTGCTAATTGATTATTGACATAGAAAGAATATTCATTGTCCAGCTTGCAAGAAAATGATACTTAGTAAACTAATATCAATGCAATACTTACATTGGTGGAGAAGGGGAAAAATGGGAATGATACAAAAGTAGCTAAGGAAAATATGGGAAATATGTGTTAAATGTGGGTAACTAGTGCCAAGATAGTAGATTAGTCTTATTACTGGGGTTAAAATATTTCTCAATTTAACAGCCATTGTTAATGTAGAGCATGCTACTTCCAGTTCCAAAGGCTGTACATTTCATAGTGCCCTTGTTACTTGTCCATTTACTTGTTTTGTGGACAAGGAAATGCTCAGAGAGTTTCAGGATCACTGAGTGATGCTGTGGTTCTTGTACTTGGATGTGCAGTGACAGAGAAATAAGTGCAGAAGCTGCTGACATGGCCAAGGCAGCATATGCCAAAAGTGGATGAGGAAAGGACTTCCCAATCCTCAGGTCCTTTCAGGTGACCAGATACAAGAAAGATCCAGGAAGTGTTCTTTGCAGTCTCAAAGGACAGGTCTTTCAAAGGAACAGGTATATAATGCCCAACATTGCCATGTAGAAGAAATCTCTGCATGCATACATA